>NC_056734.1:240049257-240096757 GCF_019279795.1 Protopterus annectens | reverse complement strand
TGTACCGGGATTTTGTTCCACAGCATAGGAGTCTTTGGGTGATGAATCTATCCCTCCAGCACGTCCTATTAATAGCCGTGTCAAGGTTTAAGTCTCCGCCCTTGTGGCTCTGATGGATCTAGATTTTTGAGGTGAAGCATATTCATCAAATCTGGGTTTGACATGGCCTTGTATGTTAGGCAAAGGTCACCTCTGAGCAAGCGGTAGCGACTGAATAGAGCTGGAGTTCTTTCAGTCGGGCAGCATAGGACAGATTTTTGAGACCCTTTATCCTTTTGGTGAGGAACTTTTGTGGCCTCTCCAGCTGCTGCAAGTGTCAGGTCAGATACATTCCGAATGGGGCATTGTACTCAATCATTGGTCTGATGAGTGATGAGTAAAGGGAGACTATGACCTCCCTTGATCTAGATGAGAATCCCTTCATGATAAGGTGGGCAATGTAGAAGGTCTTCCTAACTACTTTAGCTACATGGGTGTCGAATGACAGACTACTATCAACCTGGGTCCCCAGGTCCCTGATAACTTCTTCTGTGCTCAGTGGACTGCCACCTATTTGGTAGCTAGGGGTAACCTTGTTTTTCCCGAAGGGTATGACTATGCATTTTTTGGCATTTAACTTTAGGCCGTGGCTCTGGCACCAGTTATCCGTTTCTGTGAGACCCTTCTGAAGGATATCTGTGTCAGATGTGTTTTCTACTATGGCCCAGTTTGCAGTCATCTGCAAACTTTGTCAGCCATAACCCTCCGTGTTTGCTTGTACTGGAAAAGTAGATGCCAAACAAGAGTGGGCCCAGGACTGAGCCCTGTGGGACACCACTTGTGACAGGCTTTGAGTCTGACATGGCGCCAGCAACTCTGACCCTGTGGGTTCTGTCACTCAGCCAGTTTGCAACCCATCTTGTGATGTATAGGTTGACATTTAAGCTGATGAGTTTTTCAATGATACCCGAGTGGGGTATTGTATCGAAGGCCTTAGCCAGATCGAGGTAGGCTGTATGGACTGCCTTTCCCTCATCAATGGCTTTGGTGACTGTTTCAAAAAGTCAACCAAGTTTAAAAGGCATGATCTGCCTTTGACAAAGCCAAACTGGGTTGGATCCAAAGTCTGCAAATTCCCTATGTCTTTATTTATGAGGTCCATTATGATCCTCTCCATGGCTTTGCAGATAAGGCTTGTCAAGCTAATGGGCCGGTAATTTCCAGGGTCGGTGGAGGCACCGCCTTTGTGAAGTGGGACCACAGTTGCAGTGCGCCACTCCCTGGGTACGTATCCAGAGGTAAGACTATGATTAAACAGCTGTCCTAGCTGTGGGTTTAATTCCTCATTGAGTTCATGATGCACACAGCCGGGGACACCATCAGGTCCCATGGATGCTGTGTTTTTTGTTTTGGAGAGAGCAGTTCTCACTTGGGCGCTGGAGATGTTTGGGGGCTGCAATCGTTTGGTATAGATATCTCTCCTTTTGGGGAGGGGGAAGTTTGCACTGAACCTGTCAGCCAGTATGTTGGCAATGTCTGTAGGATCAGTAATCTTCACATCATTTTGAACTAGCTCTGAGCATATCTGGGAGTTTCCTCCCAGGTTTCTAACATAGCTAAAGAAGGCCTTATGATTGTCTTTTGAGTCTTTAGCTATTTTTCTCTCGAAATTTGCTTTGGATGATTTTATGAGAGCTCTTAGTTTTTACTTATAGTGATCAAGGGTGTCTTACCTTTTAAGGATTTTGCTCTATCTTGTAGTAGCTTCCTCCTTTTGTTGTAGAGTTTGTTTATGGCTGGGGTCCACCAGACTGGACGCTTGCCTTTGGTACAAAGAGTCTTTGTTTTGCTTGGGAATGCCTTATCCATGCAGTCCTGCAGGTGCTGGTAGAAGGCATTTGTAAGTGATTCAGCGGCTTGAGTACTGTTTTCCGCCGGCTCGGGGGCCTTAAAGGAGACCACACTAGTCTTTAGAAGTGTGAAGTCGGCTTTTGAGAAGTTCTTTACTGTGGTCTTTTTTATTTCAGGTGGGGGGGGGATGAGGACCTCCAGCGAGATTAGTTTGTGGTCTGATCTCACCAGTGAGGGGTACACCTCCGGTGTTGAACATTGTGCTCCCATGTTCTTGATGATGAGCTCAAGTATGTTATCTCCTCTTGTGGGGATGGTGACTAGTTGTTCCATGGCATTTGAGTTTATGAATTCCAGGAACTTTTGGGCTAGGGTGTTTGAGCTTGAGTAGTGATCCCAGTCTATATTAGGGTAATTGAAGTCACCTAGTATGATGGTGTTTGGTGATACATTTATCCCCTCTAGTGTTTTCAGGAAGGCCATGTGAGGTTCCTGAGTTTGTGAGGGTGGCCTGTAACATGCTACAATTTGCAGAGCAGTCTTGCCTATGGTTAATTGCACCTGGATGGTCTCCGATGCATCATGCGTTGCCACCAGTCTTGAGGTGTGGGTGTCCTTGATGAATATGGATACCCCCCCTCCTTTCTTGGTATTGTCCGGATTTTGGGGCGGAACGCATGATATGAGGTAAAACCTGATAGCGCTGGGGTGCTCTCAGGAGCCTTGAACCAGGTTTCTGTCACAGCACAGACATCGATGTTCTCCATACTGAGAAGGGCCTCGAGTGCATGCATTTTGAGATTTAGACTTCTGGCATTGAGCAGCATTACCCTTAGATTTTCCTTTTTGTGTTCTAGGGTGGTAGGTTTAGAATTTGAGCCTTGCCTAAAAAGGCACTATGGGGTGGCAAGAGCCTTTGCCAATATCCGGAATCCCAGGGGTGACAGGTGCAAGCCGTCCCTTGCGAAGCAGCGTGGCTTGTCCAGCATGTCATCCCAGGCAGACAGACACTGGATCCCCTTTGAATGACACCAGTGTTTAAGCCAATTGTTAAAGCTGATCATCTTATCTCCGTATTGTGGCATCATTCTTGGTGAAGGTAGGATACTGCTCAAGGTCAGGGTCATACCTGCCTGGGCTACATAATCAGAGAGCTCCTCAATGTCTCTTTTCATGTAGTCCAAGGAGGTACGTCTCAGGTCGTTTACACCAGCGTGGACAATGACTGAGTCATATTTGTACCTGCTGTTGAGAGACCTGAGTGCTTGCGTTATGTGGCGGATTCTAGCGCCCGACAGGCAGCTTACTGTGACCTTCTCCTTACTCAGTCTGGTGAGCGGACGTCAGTGTGTCTGACTATGGAGTCACCAATGACTAGTGTGTCTGGCATTGTGTTTGGCCTTAAGGGCTGTGACTGTTTGACACTCTGACTGTGAGGTCTATGTGTTGCAGGTGTTGTGTTCTGAGGTGGTGGTTGTTTGGGTGTCTGCTTTGGTGGCCTCTGCTGTTTTGGTAGATTTTTGATCAGAGCCTCCGAGTATGTCTTTGTGTGTTTATGTGTATGATTTGAGGTTGTAATGGTACTATGTGAGACTGGGTCTATAGTGTGTGTGGTAACCTTCTCCTCCTGACTGGTCTTGCCAGTCCGATGTTGAGAGAGCTCAGCCTCCAGTTTGGCCGTATAGTTGCATCTCTCGCATGTATTTGTGTTTTGTGGGAGGAGGAGAGGGTTGTCTGTGTACATGAGGCAATTGTAACATTGCCTCAATATTCCCAGGTTCACCAGCTGAGCAGAAGAGGACACTAGCAACTGATCCCTCGACATGCTAGAAGGAATAGACAAAAAAACTTTAAAAAGATTCCGGGGGACGTGGGTGACCGAGAAATGGGGGGTTGCCTTTTTGGGGTACTATCTATGACAAGAGTGCCGTATCAAGGTAATAAGTACTGTAGGAGCAAGTGCTACGTTTAACAGATAGAGAATAGTCTACTTGGAGTCAAGTAGAGATGATCTTTTAATTATAGGATACGCTGATTAGATCAGTAGTATAGTTCGAGGAAGGTAGTTTTAAGGGAAAATTTGAAGAGTGGACTTTAGGTAGCCCGAATAGTTTAAACCTGCTTAACCGGCGCTGCCCTAGTGTGCAACGGTAGCAACTCCGCGCTAAATCAGGCTAAATCAAGGCTAATGCGCTAAAGCGCTTTATAGCAGGGGCTGGAAAAGACAGGAAATGACCCAAAATGGCCAATAAACTACAAGTTACTGCCTTAAACCACTCCTCTGAGGACAAATGAAGGAGTTATGGAAATGACCCCTAGTGGCCAATAAATCTACAGTTTCCAGTCAGTAACCACCTCCATGGGGGGCAGGGAAGCTGCTCAATGTTAGTCACTGCCACTGATGAACACAGAGACCCTCCTTCAGCCCAAGCAAAAATGGCCTCACAGAAACTTTCAAACAGTTCAGGAACAGCAAGCCTGTAACTGAACTTTTTTAACTCTCAGAAAAGTGGGAAAAAGCAAGATTTTTTTTTTTTGTTTTTGTTTTTTACAGAGATAGCAGAGGTTCACAAGTAATATCAAGTTATAACAGTGCAGTAAATGACCCCACACAAGAGTGCTAGGTCAAGGACAGAAAATATGCAAGTTTTAAGAAAAAAACGATTTAAAATTAAGTGCAAACAGGAAATTCAGCAAACAGCTTTTGGTTGTGCTCTAAATACAGCTACTAATACAGAAATCAAGTTTAACAAGCCAGAAAATGCTCAAGCTAGGCAGCTATGCAGAAAAACTTAGCAAATAAACAGAGAAAAAATACTTAAAATCTCAAAAGTGGCTCCCTTCTTCTCTCAGCGTTTTTTCCTCTTGGAGGGTGCTTCACCAACAGCCAACAAGCCTGAAAAGACGCTCAAACCACGAGGCAACTACGTTTTAAGAGAGGAAGACGAAGGAGTTATGGAAATGACCCCTAGTGGCCAATAAAACTACAGTTTCAAGTCAGTAACCACCTCTACGGGGGGCAGGGAAGCTGCTCAATGTTAATCACTGCCACTGATGAACACAGAGACCCTCCTTCAGCCCAAGCAAAAATGGCCTCACAGAAACTTTCAAACAGTTCAGGAACAGCAAGCCTGTAACTGAACTTTTTTAACTCTCAGAAAAGTGGGAAAAAAGCAAGATTTTTTTTTTGTTTTTGTTTTTTACAGAGATAGCAGAGGTTCACAAGTAATATCAAGTTATAACAGTGCAGTAAATGACCCCACACAAGAGTGCTAGGTCAAGGACAGAAAATAAGCAAGTTTTAAGAAAAAACGATTTAAAATTAAGTGCAAACAGGAAATTCAGCAAACAGCTTTTGGTTGTGCTCTAAATACAGCTACTAATACAGAAATCAAGTTTAACAAGCCAGAAAATGCTCAAGCTAGGCAGCTATGCAGAAAAACTTAGCAAATAAACAGAGAAAAATACTTAAAATCTCAAAAGTGGCTCCCTTCTTCTCTCAGCGTTTTTTCCTCTTGGAGGGTGCTTCACCAACAGCCAACAAGCCTGAAAAGACGCTCAAACCACGAGGCAACTAGGTTTTAAGAGAGGAAGATGAAGGAGTTATGGAAATGACCCCTAGTGGCCAATAAAAGTCAGTAACCACCTCTACGGGGGGCAGGGAAGCTGCTCAATGTTAGTCACTGCCACTGATGAACACAGAGACCCTCCTTCAGCCCAAGCAAAATGGCCTCACAGAAACTTTCAAACAGTTCAGGAACAGCAAGCCTGTAACTGAACTTTTTTAACTCTCAGAAAAGTGGGAAAAAAGCAAGATTTTTTTTTTTTTGTTTTTTACAGAGATAGCAGAGGTTCACAAGTAATATCAAGTTATAACAGTGCAGTAAATGACCCCACACAAGAGTGCTAGGTCAAGGACAGAAAATATGCAAGTTTTAAGAAAAAAACGATTTAAAATTAAGTGCAAACAGGAAATTCAGCAAACAGCTTTTGGTTGTGCTCTAAATACAGCTACTAATACAGAAATCAAGTTTAACAAGCCAGAAAATGCTCAAGCTAGGCAGCTATGCAGAAAAACTTAGCAAATAAACAGAGAAAAATACTTAAAATCTCAAAAGTGGCTCCCTTCTCTCAGCGTTTTTTCCTCTTGGAGGGTGCTTCACCAACAGCCAACAAGCCTGAAAAGACGCTCAAACCACGAGGCAACTAGGTTTTAAGAGAGGAAGATGAAGGAGTTATGGAAATGACCCCTAGTGGCCAATAAAACTATAGTTTCAAGTCAGTAACCACCTCCACGGGGGGCAGGGAAGCTGCTCAATGTTAGTCACTGCCACTGATGAACACAGAGACCCTCCTTCAGCCCAAGCAAAAATGGCCTCACAGAAACTTTCAAACAGTTCAGGAACAGCAAGCCTGTAACTGAACTTTTTTAACTCTCATATATATATTTGTATGTGTCTGTGTGCATCTATATACACAAGAGTGTGTATGTATAGTTATACTCATGTATCAATAAATATTATTATTATAATATTATAAATATTATATAAAATATATTACTTGAATGTTTTACATTAAGATAGGAAGGCATTAAAAGTTGTAATGTAATAATTTTAATGGTCACTAGATGTCGCTAAAGTTTAAATAAGGAAATATGCTTGCATTTTATACTGAATATTTTCATTTTATCATTAATTATATGTTGAAAGTGGAATTTTAAATGTTTTTTAGCATATTTATCAAAGCATTCAGTTTTTAAAAATCTGACAGTTAACACAAACAATGAAAACTACAATGGAACATTTTATTTAAATGTATTTGATATGGGTAAAGTTTTTTGTTTTAACACAATACAAATCAATTTATCAATTAACTAATCAATTAGTGACAGTATATAAAGATTGTTAAGAGAGTTCATTATTCATCTGAGGAAGTGCATACTTTGTAAATGAAAACGCAGTGATTTTGAAAGGCGTTAATGTTTGTATAGTTTGGACTGTGCATCTTTACTTTGTTGCTGTTGTCGATTATATTGGAGCCTTAATAAACCCTAGGAAACTACAAATTGAGTTCCTGAGTTGTCCGTACTTCAGAGTTACTCATGTATCAATCTTTCCTCCACAATTGTGATCCTGACACCCCACAAGTAAAGTTATGGTATCCCTGTAGGTAAATCCACTGCCTGCTTCCTGTAACTCTAAGGTTTTCTCTGGTTATGTTTCTGGCTGACCTTTTCCAAGACTTCCAACCTCTTGTCACACCATTTGCTGGGCATGATAGACATGCCTCTCTGCCATCTACAGCCACATTTCTTGCTTTTAACCTCAGTTTAAGAGATCCCTCACATTTTATGCTATGGCATTTTTTTACAGTGACATTTACTATATACACAGCAGCATTAGCTTCATGTCACATTCTATGGTGTATATATGCCAGCTCAAACAGTATATTATGCAGCAATTTAACACTAAATAAAAAATTGCATAGTAAACTGGTAAACTATTAATAACCATGTGTGTGTGTGTGTGTGTGTGTGTGTGTGTGTGTGTGTGTGTGTGTGTGTGTGTGTGTGTGTGTGTGTGTGTGTGTGTGTGTGTGTGTGTGTGTGTGTGTGTGTGTGTGTGTGTGTGTGTGTGTGTGTGTGTAAAGTTATGGTGCATCAGAGTGTTTCAACTATTCCCCCTACTCTATGGTGCATCAGAGTATTTCACCTATTCCCCCTACTCTATGAAATGTCACCTGGCTAAGGTTAGGTGAGGGGGTGCTTCCCCCTGGGTGTAAGATATGAGTGGGCAGGACTGAAAGATGCCAGTCAGTGGTAGTGCAATACTGGTGTCACATTTGCAGTTATAGCGCATCATATTCCATGGGTGGTATTTAGAATGTAGCAAGCTGCTTGTTACCAAGGAACAAGAAGTTTATCTTATGATGAGGAATAACTCCTTTATGACTTAAGTAACAACAGCAACCTCCACATTATGAAACTGGATAATGGGTGAAGTGTTGTCATTATGAATAACCTCATTTATGTAGCGAAAATGTCAAACTATGCATATGATGGAAACTTCTTTATACCCTGTTATTTAAAAGAACTCAACATCACCTACTGTAGGATCGATTTAGACTTAGATGACCTGTTTCTGGAATTTAACTTTCTAAGGGTTAAGAAGCCTTTTATTTCTTTGACCTTTGGTATTCTGAAGGTTCACAAGTGTTTGGATGATCGACCTATGAGACCTATAGTAACTGCAAGGTCCTCCAGGAATGACCTTTGCAAAATTTGTGGACCACAAATTAAAAGGCTTCTTTGCCAACAAATCACATGCACTTATTGATTCTTGGCACTTTCTTAGGACAGTGGGAGTATATGACTATAAAGAAGACATTACATTTTTATGTACTGATGTTAAAGTTTGTTTCTGATGATTCCGCATGACCAAGGTATGGAAATGTTTATGTAGGCACTGACTGTTGGTACAAATTTAGATCATACTATTATTAAAGTTTTGTACTCCTTTATGAACCTAGTATTAAAAATGATTTTGGGTTTTTTTCTTTCTTTTTTTTTTTTGAAGGGAAACTTTAAACAAGCAAATTTCACACTCCCCAAAACCGAGGTGGAATCCTTCAAAGCCCCCGGCCTGTGGAAAATACGGCCCAGACCGCAGAAGCCTTTATAAATGCATTCTATGAACACCTTCAGGAATGCATGGATCATGCAATCCCAAATAAAACCAAGACCCAATCCTCCAAAGGCAGACGTCCTGTCTGGTGGACCCCAGCCATAAGCAAACTATACAATAGAAGGAGGAAGCTACTAAATGATAGCACGAAATCCCAAAACGGGAAGGCATCTCTGATCAGTATTAGCAAAAAACTACGGGCACTCATAAAATCGTCTAAGGCCAGCTTCGAGAGAAAAATTGCACAGGACACTAAGGATAATCACAAGGCTTTCTTTAGTTATGTTAGGAACCTGGGTGGGAATTCCCAGATATGCTCAGAATTAGTCCAAAATGACAAAAAATACACCGAACCCACAGACATTGACAACATCCTAGCTGACAGGTTCAGGGCAAACTCCCCCCAAAAGGGCAAATATCTATCCCAGCAGAGTGCTGCCCCCCCGACATCTCAGATGCTTAGGTAAGAGCCGCCCTCTCCAAAGCAAAAAACACAGCATCAATGGGACCAGACGGTGTCCTGGGCTGCGTCCTACATGAACTCCATGAAGAGCTAAACCCAAACATAAAACTACTGTTTAATCTCAGCCTTACTACAGGATATTTACCCAAAGAGTGGCGTACAGCAACAGTGGTCCCTCTCCACAAAGGTGGTGCCTCAATGGATCCTGGAAACTATTGCCCATAAGCCTGACTAGCTTGGTCTGCAAAGCTATGGAAAGGATCATCATGGACCTCATAAATAAAGATATTGGGGACCTACAGACACTGGATCCTACCCAGTTCGGCTTTGTTAAGGGCAGATCCTGCCTCTTAAACCTGGTTTATTTCTTTGAAACAGTCACCAAGGCCATTGATGAGGGGAAGGTGGTCCATACAGCCTACCTGGACCTCGCAAAAGCCTTTGATACAATACCCCACTCGGGCATTATAGATAAGCTCACCAGCTTAAATATAAACCCCTATGTCACTAGATGGGTTGCAAGCTGGCTCAAGGACAGAACCCACATGGTTAGAATTGCTGGAGCCATGTCAGACTCCAAACCAGTTACAAGTGGCATCCCACAAGGCTCAGTCCTGGGACCTCTCTTGTTCGGTATATATTTCTCGGAGGTACAGGCCAACACGGAAGGACTGTGGCTGACCAAGTTCACAGATGACTGCAAACTGGGCGCCATAATCGACTCTCCAGCCGACACAAGCATCCTCCAAAAGGGCCTCATAGAAACAAACAACTGGTGCCAGAGCCATGGCCTCAAGCTAAATGCCAAAAAGTGTATAGTCATCCCCTTTGGCAAAAACAAAGTGCCCACAAATTACCACATAGGTGGTAATACATTAAGTACAGAAGAAGTAATTAGGGACCTAGGGACCCAAGTTGATAGCAGTCTCTCATTTGACAACCATGTGGCCAAAGTGGTTAGAAAAACATTTTATATAGCCCACCTAATCATGAAGGGATTCACATCTAGATCAGGGGAGGTCATCGTGCCTCTTTACTCATCCCTCATCAGGCCCATAATTGAGTACAATGTCCCTTTTGGGATGTACCTTACCAGACACCTGCAGCAACTGGAAAGACCCCAAAAGTACCTCACCAAGAGGATCAAAGGGCTCAAACAGATGCCATATGCTGCCCGGTTAAAGAAACTCCAGCTTTACTCAGTGGCATACCGCCTGTTCAGGGGCGATCTGTACCTGACATATAAAGCCATGTCTAACCCGGAATTAATGGACATGCTGCACCTCAGAAAATCCAAATCCTATCGAGCTACGCGCTCCAGAGACTTGAACCTCAGCACTGAAATAAATAGGACATGCTGGAGGGACAGATTCATAACCCAGAGGCTCCCTTCACTCTGGAATAAAATCCCAGTCCAGGTTAGGCAGAGACCCTCATTGACTCTCTTCAAGAGGAATCTTGATGAGTGGATGGGAGATCGTAGGTTTACCCCGGGTATCACTTCTGTGTCACTGTTAGACAGAGGCACAGTATACTAACCTCGAAAAAGGGCATAGCAAAATTAATTTAAAATGGGTGGCGAAAGCCAAACACATTCTGGCTAGGCTTATAAATGCCCTAGGGCAGATAGCCTAGTATGAACCTATGAACCTATGAAACCACCTAGATGTGTGGCTACTGCAGTGTTTGTTAATATGGTGCTATGGCTGTGGGAGGATAACTTTGTTTTGACTTCTAACTACATGCAAGATATATATATATATATATATATATATATATATATATATATATATATATATATATATATATATAAACACATTAGATATCTGCTATACATATAAATACATTAGATATTTGGATGATATTTTAATATTGTGGAGCAGGAACCAAGAAACCGTTATCCAGTTTTTACAGCACATTAACTCCACTACCTCATTTTTGACTTTCATGTACCAGGCAGAACATGCTAGCTGCAATTATTTAGACGTTAGACTGTATAAGAACAATGAGAAAGGGAATTTTTAATCTACTATAGCTAGGAAGCCCACCTGTTCTAATTGCTTCCTTCATTATGACAGTTACATTCCCCAATAACAAAAGAAAAGCCTTGTCGAAGGTCAGATGATAAGTTTATCATGATTAATTACTGATGATGTTTGTTTGTCAGAGTTAACTAAGTAAAAAGGCATGTTTTTACAAAGAAATTACCCTCTTGCCTTATTAGATGAATTAACAGCTTTTCATTCTGACCTACAGATGCATGTGCTATCCACTTTTGTTACGTGTTCCATCAATTAACTTAACTAATAGAGATAAGAATTTTAAAAACATGGTTTTAACAATGGTGCAGTGGTGAGATCTTTTTTGGAAAAGAATTGGAAATTTATATTTGGGGTATTTGAGCTTGCTAAGAAATTTGGTGATAATGCCAACTTGGTTTTTAAAAAAAGAAAACATTTCAAACAAATACCTGAAAGAAAGAAAAAAGGTTGACTAACATGGGTCACATAGTAAAAGGAATGAAACATTTGGTTGATGTAGTCAGTGTAGATATATTAATGAGATGACAAATATTGTGGTAGGTAATCATCCTAGAGTATTGAAGGTGCAAGGCACTTATGACTGTAACACCTGTGGGGTGGTATTACATTGGAGATCTGTGGATCGATTCAAGAGACTTCCTTGGGAATCCTTCTGGACCTAATAATTTTACTTGTGAGCTGTGTAACCCTCATCCTAACAGATCTACTGCAAGTTGTGGTGAAGACTAGTTAGATGAGACCCTGTCTTAAGTTATCAGTCATTAATGTCCTACCCAGACTAGGCAAAGTCCCCAGAAAGGGTAAGAATATTCTCCTGACTTCACTGATTAATATGAAAAGATTAAACAATTTTTGATATCTTTTTTGATAGTGGAGGGTACAGAACCATATCTAAAGATTGCTGTATTTACTGCACAGATGATAACTGGTAATCATGACAAGTCAGAGAGGAGCCTGTTGATAAAGGCAGAGAATAGCAGAAGTAATTAAACAGAACCCCGAGACACTCCTTCATCAAGACATTTGAGGGAAGAGGTATTTGGCTCTGTTTTAACCTTCAAACGTCTATGGGATATGAAGACAATAAAACAAGCCAAAGCTTTGAGACTAATTCCTATGTCTGGGAATGATTTTTTTAGGTTTGTGGAAATTAACCAAATCAGGATTTCTTTATCCATGAAATATAAATTGTTGTCTGAAAAAGTGTATGGGGAGTCCTTTTTCTACAGCCAAACCAAAAGCTATGCTGGTGACTTGAAAACAAAAATTATGTTGCATGCATTTGGCTAATTCTGAGTTCTGAGTGCACTATTTTTGACAATTTTACCTATTGTTGAAAGAATAGAGATATGCCTGATGTCACTAGGTGAAGGTGGTTTGAGGTTTTGGACAGAGGAGCTAACTTTTTGTTTCTGTATGCATGAAATGATGCTAGGGACACCCTGACAATTATGCAAATCACATGTGATTGCCTCACACAACCACAATCAAAATGAATAAAACCTCCCAAACATAAACAGTGTTCAGAATAGAAAAAAATGTGATTTTGCAGGGAGACAAGCCCCTCTGCACCTACTGAACTACCACTAATTATACATGCCTACTCTGAGGCTGCACCATCATGAAGAATGAGACATCACTGATGTACCAACAATTTGTCTTTCCAGGAAAAAAGCCACCCAGTCACACACTAGTGATCACATAAATTAGTGCTGTTCACTAGTATTTTGAATCCAAGTCTGGTACCCAAACTTTTTGCACATACAATGATTAGATATGTAGTATAATGAGTAATAGATGCTCCTGTGTCATAATTAAAATAAGAAGAACACCAGCATACTATACTGGTGGGGTGCATCAAGTGGAATTTCATTTAAGAAGTTTTTGCCATTGTTTATTTTTGTTAAGGAAAAATAGAACAAAGTATACAGTGAGGGTTCATTAGGAGTAGAGAAAAGAGAAGTTCTGGTTGTGGGGGTGGTGGTGGTGATAAAACTATTTCAGGATGTCAAGATGGGACAGGGCCAGAAGAGGCAAATACGATTCCAATTTTTTTTGTATTTTTTACTGTTGGATGGTTAGCCATTTATTTGATTAACTAATCTCCAAACTGCTTTGGATGGTTGTATGTTGAACTGAAAATGCCTAATCATCCTATTAGCTGTTTTGGTCAGGTTTCTTAAGATTATGATCCTATCTCTAGTTTCTGGGATGGATGACTGCTTCCACTGTTACATGGCACAGCCTCTGATTTTAAATTGGGCTTTATATTTCTTTGTTACTTAAATGCTGGTTCTGGCTTTATACAGTCTGAAGATAGTGGAGACGTTCATCTTGAAGGTTTAGCAATTTATTATCTAATACTATTGATCAGGCTGCTGTTTCTTGTGATGTAAGTGTCAATATGTTTTGTTGTATGTTATTTTTTCTGAAGTAAGGTGGTTAGTGCAGTGGATATTTTCATGAACAGTATAGTAATGGATAAATGTTCACTAAAGGACTGTGTCTAGGATTTTAATAAATAATATATCACTTGCGAAGATACTAATGATAAACTCAAAAATAATTTATGTAATATTGCTTAGGTTATATGATATATAGCAATATATGTGAATTATGATTTTGCTATGTTAATATAGTTTGATTACTTTTATATGAATGTAAATTTGCCTATGTCACGAGTGATAATTCAATAAAAGTATTTGAAAAAAAAGAAGGGTATAATGATTAGACTTCAAACTGGGCCTGGTAGGGCTTGTGCTTTAGAGGAACAGGGGGAGTCATGTAAAAGCCTCCTAAAATAACATTATTATATGGCTGAGAAGCTGAGGTCACAGTCACTGGAGGAGTTTGCCTGGGTAAGTCCATATGTAAATAATTTCCATTAAAGTAATAAGATACCCCACCAACTGCTTTAATGGCTGGCAGTCAAAACTACAACCATAGACAGAGAAGTCGTGACTTGGCTGTTGTCCTTAGGCCAGGATTTTGTGATTGCTACAAAGTTGGGGAAATGATACAGTAGAAATGTATTTAATTGCCCAACCTTACTGTTTATGCTGCCAACCTTTAAAATAGCAAAATTCAGGTAGTGGATTTGGTCGATAGTAGCTTGCTTAAGATGTGGTTTGAGGAAAATTAGGACCAAGACTGGATTTTGTGTTACTTTTCAGTAATAAAATGAAGTGTAGTTTAGTTATTTTTGTAGGTAATATTAGATATTTTCTTTGACACATTGGAAGATTTTGTGGTAAAACTGGATGGCAGGAAAGGTTGATTTAAAATAGTTATGTAAAAGGGATTTGTGGGTATTTGGGATGTGCAGGGATTTGATAATTTCTTTGGAAATGCTTTTTTTTATTAATGTTGAATGACAAGGAAGGATGATTTAGAATAGCTAAGTATGAGAGGTTTAAAGGTATTTTGATGTGCAGGGGACTTGCATCCTTGCAAAAAAATACCTTTAAAGGAGCCCAAATATTGGAAGCATTTAAGGTTCTCCTTCTGCTTTGCTGTTTTCTTTTCTTTTTGTCATGATTTCCAGAAATTTTAATGTTTCTTTAAAGTTTCATGTAAGGATTTTATCACCTAATATGGGTATGACATATGTTGATTGATAATGTACTGTAGTGTCATTGAAGTTTATTACATTTATTCAGTATACTAGAGTTTCGACGAACTAGTGTATTTATTATTTCAATTGATATACCTTTAAGAATCGATTAGGAATGATTTAAGTATTTTGTGATTAGTTGCTTTGCTGTTTAAATGGCTTGCTGCAATGGGGTTCTTTTAATCTGAAGCAGTTTGGCCTGAATAAAGGAGGAACAAAGGCACTCATTATTTTAATTCTGGATTGTTTCTAGGTTTTAGAGTCTTTTTTATTTTTCTTGTATTTATTGATTAGTATTTCTTAAATGTGTGTGTTTTTTACTTGAAATTGGAAGTCATACAAGCCATTTTTCGTACTCCTAATGACAATGGCAGTAAAGGAAAACTGAGTGCTTTCCACCCCAGCTTTAGTGGACAAAGATAGGAAGTTATGTACTTACCATAATGTTACATGTTTCTTGTCCATCTTGCCTACATTCTTGCAGGTTGGTTGGGTTTGGAACCGATCTCGGTTCCAACTTGGCCGAATACTAAAGCTCAAGAGCTTCCACTGGCTCGAGGCTAACCCCTGTCCCATGATGCTGTAGGCCACATCCCCAGATCTTGTTTGCAAATGAGATTTAGACCAACCCAATCAGTATACCAGAAATATGTATATATATATATATATATATATATATATATATATATATATATATATATATATACAGATGTTTGGCAGGAAACCAAAAGGAATAACAGAGACTCCACATCATTATAACTATGTACATAAGTAAAGAGTTGTCCACCAGTTCCTCCAGGAACACAGGATGGGGACAGGAGGGAGGGATGCAAGAATGTAGGCAAGATGGACAACAAACATGGAACATTATGGTAAGTACATAACTTTTTAATGTTATCTTGTCCTATCTCGCCGTAATTCTTGTAGGTTGGGACAGCGTCCCTAGCACCTTTAACCCTGGGTGGCTCTGGAAAAAATACTCTTCAATACATTGAATCCAAAGGAAGACCTGTTCCGAGAGGCCACATCCACTTTGTAATGAGTGATGAAGGTATGAGGTCTCACCCATGTGGCAGCTACACAAATAGGACCAATAGGACGTCTGGCCTGTAAAGCAGAGGATGTTGAAACTGATCTTGCGGAATGTCCTTTTATCATCCCTGATAGTTGTTTATTATTCTTATTGTAAGAGAAGGAAATGCAATCAGTAAGCCACTTGACAAAATTACTTTGGAAACTGGCAATCTTTTCTTTTTATCAGAAAAGGACACAAAAATCTGGTCACATTTCCTGAGGTCCTTTGTCCTATGCAGGTAATAATGTAACTGCCTATGTACATCCAACTGATGATTTATATTCTGCCTAGTCGCTGTAGTTTGGAATAAATACCTGCAATTCAATGGATTAGTTTATATTATTCTCTGAACAGACTTTTGGGAGAAATGAGGGATTAGTTCTCAAGGATACCCTATCCTTGTGAAAAGTGATATAAGGGGTATGAACTGAAAGAGCTTGTAGTTCCAATACCCTCCTGGCAGAGGAGAAACTACCTCTAAATCTTCTTATTTATTATTTTTTTTTTTCAACAACAAGCAGAAAAAAGGAAAGGAAAGGAAGAATAAGAATCCTGTAACTTAAACGGATTCTGTTACAGAGACAGGACAAGGAAACATGGGGGAAGCGGCCCTTTAACTTCACCGGGCCATGAGAGCTCTCTAAGTTAAATGGAAACTCTCACTGGGATTGGGAAGGGGTTTAACTACAAACTACCATTACCTAATACAGACAACATGACAAACTAACTCTCTAGAGAAAAAAGAGTAGAAGGAAAGAGTTTTAGATAAGTTAAACCAACAGAAAACTATACTTAGCCAATGAGCCAGCAGGAACACTTCTCGATCACTTGAGCAGCAAATGAGATCTGGAGATGTGGCCTAGAGCATCATGGGATAGGGGTTAGCCTCGAGCCAGTGGGAGTTCTCAAACTTTAGTATTATTGATTTGACTCAGCTGTTAGTAGTCCTAACACAAATATTGGGGAAATTGGACCAGGTAAATTCAACACAGTTGGATTTCAACAGTCAAGTTGCACATTCAGATATTACAAATACTAAGGCATTGATAAGTATACAACAGGAGTAGGAGCAGGTATATCTTAACACCAGTGCCCAAGTCACTGGTAAGCAGGTTAACCAGATATCTAACAAACAGAACATGAGCTACAACAGTAGTGCAGCTTCTAACATCCCCACCAATGACAATGATGTGTTAAATGGATTATTCAACAGGAAGTGTATTTTTGAAAGCAACACTAATTACGAAAATTGGATTCAGTACAACAATGAGACTTTAATGGATAAAATGTACAAACTTGAAAAGTTACTTAAAAAATATCAAGGCTATAGCTGCTGAATAATGTTTTTTTTTTCAACAATCCATTGCCCTACAGCATGTCCTGAAGGGTATTAGGATGTATAAATTTCCTAATGGTTTAAGGAATGGGTCACGTCTACATCAAGAACTTCTTGAACTTTTTGACAGGTCTGGATTTTTATGCGACTAATTATTAGGGAAAACCATAGCATTATGGACTCTCTTAAGCAGAAAATTGTTTCCTTGCAGAAGGTTATCCTGCACGATTTATTACTCCCTTCAATGGAGAAGTTTTATACGAAAATTTTCTACCAGGCTGATTCGTATTGTGCAGAGATCACCAAAAGGAAAGAATGTAAATTTAGGAGAGATCAGCATGATTACGGGAAAAATGAGTGCACACTTAGATTCTATGAATTCCACTTTTAAAGGAGTTGTAGAAGATAACCTCTTATTTTCATCCGATCATGTTAAGTTGCAAGAAGAAGCTCTGAAGCAGGATTTTCATTTAGGGGCACACTACCCAGGAGATCTGTGAGATTGCAAGCAAAGACTTTGTTGTATGAGAGGGAATCGAACAAAAGAGAACCATCCTCACGCATGAAATATTCCAATTTGACCAAGAAAATACAGAAAAGGAAATGGAAAACGACCATGAGTTCTAACATCATTTATGATTATTTAGAAGGTACAGTATTACATCAGTTTAACGTCTTAAGATCTTTAATTACAGTAAAGTTCCAATCACAGAAAGGCATGGACAACTTTTTTCAAAAGTGTTTAATTTTATCCCCACTATTAGATTTAATTTGGTTGACACATTTTAGAACTAAAGCTGTTCACCAGAAAGCTCAATTTGTTTCTGATTGTGTAAATATCACCACGGGCAATGAAGGGAGTGAACCTTTAAGAAGGTGGAGCACTTACAATCTACCATCATTATCCCATTTCCCTGTAGGAGAAATCATGTGAAGCTGCCATTAGGGTGAAAAACATTAAGTTAGCCAACCAAGGTACAAGAAATCTATCTTATGATGAAGAAAATCTCCTTTATGGTTTAAGTAACAGCTGCAGCCTTCTTATTATGAAACCTTATAAAGGGGGACAGATTGTTACTATGGATAACCTCATTTACATAGCAGTTAACTAAGCTGAAATGTATGTTTTTCAAAGATATTACCCTGTAGGCTTATTAGGCAAATTGCCATCTTTAATTTTGACCCACAGATACACATGCGCCTCTATGTTTCTTAGCATCATCAATAAACTCAACTAATACAGATAAGAATTTTAACAATAGTATGGTATTAAATTATGATAATATGGTATGGAAGTGAGATCTATTTTTGAAAAGAATTGGAAATGTGTGTTTGAGGTATTTGATCTTACTAAGAAATTAGATGGTAATCCCAACTTAGTTTTTAAAAAGGGAAAAATATTAAAGCAAATACTTGAAAGAGGGAACAACAGGTTGACTAACATGAGTAGCATCGTAAAAGGAATGAAAAAATGTGGTTTATGTAGTCAATGTAGATATATTAATGAGACAGCAAATATTGTGGTGGGTAAACACCCTGAAGCAAGGGTGTAGCTAGGCATACTCTTTGCAGTTTTGAGAGCACTTTTAATTTATTTGCAACACTCAGAAATATTCTAGCTTTCTCAGGCTATAGTATGTCTACAGCTGTCTAAACTGATTCCCTCTAACAACAGGTACATGAACTAATGACAAGCAGGATTAGTAATCTAAGAGCAATATTTTTAATAGTTTTAGAGGGGGGCCAGTAAAAATGATTTGTAAATGTATTAACTGCCAGGGGGGGGGGTCATTTTAAAGATATGTTTATTTTTTAGATGCCATGTGGGTTGGGGTAGGGAAAAGAGTCTGTGAGTACCAAATTGAATTTTCTGGCTACACCTCTGCCCTAGAATATTGAAGGTGCATGGGAATTATGACTGTAACACCGACGGGGTAGTATATGTGACTACATGTTTGTCATGCCCAGAGTTCTGTACTGGAAAAACAGAAAATACATTAAAGGTTAGGATTTACCAAAATAATTATACTGTTAAGAGAAAAGACTGTACTGATGTGTTGGCCAAGCACTCAAAAGACTGCAACAACTTTAATAAGTGTATTTTTTGTATCTTGGAAAAGGTCAACTGCAATTTAAGGGAAGGTAACTGGTCAGCCATCTTAGAATCTAGGGAGTTGTTTTGACATGTTCTGTTTAACTCAATGCAACCACCTGGGATTAATGAAAGAATTTCTGTTAACTAGCTTATTGAATCTTAGAGCTGACAGACTTTGAATACTGGACTTTTAAATTTTAATATTTCTCTAAAGTTTCTTATTAGGATGTTATTACCTAATGTAAGTATGACGTATATTGCATTATAATGTCATTAAAGTTTATTACATTTATTCTGTGCACTAGAACTTAGACATTCTAGTAAATTTATTCTTTTAATTGATATACCTTTAATATTTGATGGTTTATGTCATTTGTGATTGGCTGTTTTTTTTTTTATTATTTAAATGGCTTGTTGCAATGAAGTTCTTTTAATCTAAAGAAGTTCCATTTGAATAAAGGAGGAACGAAAGCACTCATTATTTAAAATCTGGATTGTTCCTTGGTTTTCAAGTATTTTTTTTTTATTTTTGCTTCATTTGTTGATTAGTATTTTTTAGATGTTTGTGATTTAAATGTTACACTGCTATTAACTCAAATTCTCCCAAGCAGATTGGTAATATCAAGCCTATCAGTGGTATATAATATGTAGGAAAGTTCCTTAAACTGAGTGTTACTTTCTCTGAATGTCCACAGTTGACATATTACAGGAAAATGTGTGTTACTGCTCTCTCACTCTGATTTGGGTTTAATTTGCAAGCCATACATTTACCTGGTTTACTCTGCATTGGCCAGGCATGGATCACAGTATGTCCAAAGAATCATATAAGTAAAACTCTCAGCAGTAAAACAAGCTGAGTTTTCTGTGTGCAGTATTCTTAAATGTAGATCTGCAACAGTACTGACAGGCAATTTCAGCATCTTTTTCTGCTTTTCTAAACTCTGGATCCATTCTAGCATATAACATGGCTGTGGTAGGGCTATAGTGAAATTTAGCTCAGTTTTAAAGTCCCCCATATAGGGCTGCCACATTTTCAAATGCCCAAAGTGGGACATTTTTTGTAGAAATGTGAGATTTTGCAGAACAAAATATACCCACGGCCAGTGTGCAAAGAACAGAACTTCACTTTTTTGCCAAAATAAAAGCTTAGTTTTGTAGCATTTGGGTTGCTTATGCTATTTGATATAATATTTGTGTTTTATACACAAAATAGCTGTTTTATGCAACTATTAAAAAAAATTAAGAATTATATTTTGTCTTAAAATCTCAGGACATTTGACATGTTTTAGTTTTTTTTTTTTTGCAGGATACAACTGCCCAAAGTGGGACTGTTCCTCGCAAAGAGGGACAGGTGGTAACCCTACCCCCATATCAATATGTGTATTGCACAAAATAGATTCAGTTTGATGATTTTATCTGCTGACTCTTTTAGGAAACGGCTTCAACTTAGATCTTAATGAGTCAATAATTCCAATTTCTATTGCCTGATTGAGGATTTAGTCTTCATTTGATTCACTGTGAGTAATATAACCACATGGTTAAACAAAGAAACCAACAAGAATATGACTTCCCATTAGTGGGCAAAACACTGGACAGTAAAAGAAATAACCTATTCCACTATGGATTTTAAGATTAGGCACTGAAAATGTGCATCAAGGATTTGACAAGTGTGTTATTCTCCAGTGATCTACCAGTACTTAGTATATTTTAGTATACGTTAATGGTATACCTATTGTGCTCTTTGATGCCTTTCATAGTGTGGGTTCTATCGAACCTAGTCAAATTGATAAAGTAACCCCAACATCAAGGCTCAATCTTCAGTATTCATCCTTCCAAGTTAAGTATAAAAAAGGGGAGAGATATTTTAGTATATAAAGAATCCAGTACCACCAAAGATTCGAGAACATAGGCAGAATATGTACCTGCTTGATCATGATAAATGGTCACAAAAGGACAACCTACATTTTCTGCTTACAAGGAAAATAACTCTTTCTTGGGATTGTAACAGGCTACTTAATTTGATGACAGACTAACAGTAACGGCATTTTGCATACCTCTGAGCTATTTATAACTGATGCAAAAAACACCAGCTGTGTGGTGCACTTATACATGTTGATGACACTTATCTACACAGTTAAGACCTCTTTTGCTAACAGAAAGACATTTAAAGAGTTCTGTGAAAAGGATGACCTGTGTTCTGAGAAAAGAAGATGGAAATTAAAAAAAACAGTACAAATTAGTTAAAAAAGAGAAAGACTGGAGTACACTGTGCTAACAAGGTAGATGTATAAGGGAAAGGGTATCACCACCGAGTCTATATTATAACAACGAATGATCAGATGATTGAACATTGTTATATCGACCCCTATCTCAACTATACAAAACAATGAACAACCTGAACAACGATTTTTTTCCCAGGGAAAAAAAATCGCTGTTCCCCCAAAAAAAAAAACACTAAATAAACTGGGGGGATTCACCCCCCACACCCCCCTACTTAAATATACCAACTCGAGATCGCACTACAGTGGAGGAAACGGCACAACCCAAACAGATGGCCCAGCAATTTCTTTGCCTGGGAAAAAATTCACTGTTCCGGCCGTTCGCTATTTTGCCAGTTCAACATATAGTGTTTGAACTAACAGCATTCGATCATCTGATTGTTCACTGTTCTAAAGTAGACCCTCCCCACTCTGTCACACTACATAAAAAACGCAGTGCAAGCCTGCTGCAAAACTGGTTACTGAACTGGCTATGAACTATAAAATTTAACAGTTTAATGGAATAATAAAGTGTCAAGAGTCTTGTAATTAATAATAATATCACCATCATATTGTGATACTGCAACAGTTATATTTATTTATTTTTATTTTACATTTGTTGACCGGGCTAGTCTAACTGGACAAATATCCGTTTTCAGTAGAGGCCCGGGGAGAAAAGCTCCAATTACAAGAAGTAAACAATCATTAACATTAAAAATATTTAGCAAAATACCATAAGTTCAAGGGTGGACTTATACAAAATTACAAAATTAATGGAAACAAAAATCAAGCAGAACAATATTCAGAAAATAGTTGGTTAATAATAGAATTACAAGGTAAGCAACATTCAGCAGTTAGATACAAAAAAAATTTAAGATGTGATAACATGGTGGAGAGAAGAAGAAAAATGTTAGTGACATAAATTCTGAGATTTGTGCAAGTGAATCTCTGAACAGTGAGACTCAATGGAAGATGTGGAGACTTGATAAGTCCAAAATTCCAGTATCTCAACTGGCATTTTATTTTCTATATAAGTATCACTGAGATGTTCAGGCCAGTAAAGTTGAACCCCACTCTTGTGAATTTATTATCCAATAACATTTGTTTAGTTTTTTTTTGCTATTTTATATGTAAAATTTGCTGAACTTGTTTCTGTTTCCACTATGCTTTGTACATTATATTATTGAGATTATACTATGCATTATTGGAGCTTTTCTCCCCGGGCCTCCACTGAAAACGGGCTCTTTGAGCCCAGTGGACCTCCCCAGTCATTAAACTGGAAATAAGTAAAATAAATAAATCTCTCTTGGAAATCTTTTCTAACATCCTCTGAGTCCTATAGTTATCATTTAATATTTCATATGCCCTACTAATTATCCTTTATTTTTTAACAGCCACTTCTGTTATAGATTCAACTAAAAACTCTACCAGAGAATGTCTTTCACTTAGGAGACCCCTATCCCATTCTCTTTTCCTATACTCAGATATCCATCATTGCTAGAGAAAGCAGTCTCTAGCCTGCAGTCCAAATGTCTTCTTCACCTCTTTCCAGTCTCTTACCTTTCCTTCTCTAGTTATTTGTTCCCAATATATTGGTTCCTTTGCCACTTTTCTCCAGTAAATGCCAGCCTCCTCTTGCTTATTCCTTGTACCCCTAATTGCAGTCATCCCATTGGCAAAATCTCCTTTTTGAATTCTTGTGTTGTTTTAGAATACTTATTTTATTTTTTATTTATTTATTTATTTATTTTACATTTGTTGACCGGGCTAGTCTAGCTGGATATATGTCCATTTTCAGTAGAGGCCCGGGGAGAAAAGCTCCAAGGATTAATACATAGTTTAATAAAAAGTAATCATAAAAGTAATTACAGCTAAAATAGTAAGAAGGAAGTCAAGTAAAAAAAAAATATTTTTTTTTTAATAATTTTTTTTGAGGAAATTGGGAGATTAATAACACAATAGTCTTACACATAAGTGAGATATAAGATCCTACATATTATGTCATGGGCAAAGCATAGTACTTTTAAAAAGTAACATAATTAGAAAGCATAACGAATAGACTGAGGATAAAGTAAGAAAGGAAGAGAAGGAATGATAGGAAATGTATCTGAGTTAGTATAGGATGAGTTTATGGATTTAATTATCTTCCTAGGGCTAAATAAAAGAGTTACTTTATGAAAGAGAGGCAGAATTTACACCTATGAAAGAGTGGAGAAACACTCAGAGATAACTAGTCAGTGGGTCAGTTCACTATCTTAATGTATAGTTGAGGGGCTAGGAGACCTCAACTGGGTTATTGGATAAAGATGGGAGAGAGGAGAGGGTAGGGAGACAAGAAAAGGAAGAGCAAGGCTAGTCTGGGTTAGTGCAGGGGCATATCCATTTTTATTGAGATACATTTTGAGATTCTTCTTGAAAATAG
This sequence comes from Protopterus annectens, assembly GCF_019279795.1. Classification (NCBI taxonomy): domain Eukaryota; kingdom Metazoa; phylum Chordata; order Ceratodontiformes; family Protopteridae; genus Protopterus; species Protopterus annectens. The sequence continues at coordinate 240,072,940 of NC_056734.1, read as the reverse complement.
GAAGAGAAGTCAGAGATGAGATATCAGAGGGTAATTTGTTCCATAGTTTTCCAACTTAGTTGGAGAACAAGCTATCTCCTGCAGCGTTATTAGTTGTAGTCCTGTTGATCAAAAGTTTGTTAGAGGAGCGTAGATGTTGCAGGTTATAATAAGGGGTAATAAGGCTGGTGAGTATTGGAGTTTTAGTGGGTTGGTACAGGGTTTTGTGAACTATTATAAGTTGTTGTAGTTCGATCTGATTGTGACGTTCTAGCCAGCCAAGTTGTCTTAGATTGAGGCAGTGATGGGTCCTAAAAGAAGATCCGGTAGCAAATCTAGCAATGTTGTTGTAGGATATAATGAGCTTATTAAGGTTTTTTTTGACAGATTGGTATAAATAGGGCATGCATAGAGTAAAGTAGAGATAAGATGAGTTTTGGCTAGGGTAATTCTAGTAGCTGGGGTAAGAAATGGTTTAATTCGATATAGGGTTCCTATTTTTTTGTTCACAGTTTTTATAGTAGAGTTAATGTGATTTTCAAAATTAAATTTATTGTCTGTTGTAATTCCAAGTAATTTTGTGGTGGTGTCAGGAGAAATACTAGTATTGTTGTTGGAAGTGATAGAGAAATTTAGGGGGATTTGCTTATGTGTTGGCGAAAAGAGTAGTAGCTTTGTTTTCTTGGGATTGAGTAGAAGGCAGCATTGTGAGAACCATTGTTCTACTGTGTTAAAGGCTTTTCGGGTAAGAGACTGAAGTTCAGTTTGAGAGGTACTGTGCAGATTATAGTGGAGTCATCTGCATATTGAATACAGGTAGTAAAAGGGATAGCTGATTGAAGGTCATTAATACAGATGGAAAAAAGAAGTGGACCTAGGATAGAGCCTTGTGGTACACCTAGGGAGATAGGAAGGTGTTCAAATAATGAGTTTTTCCAGAGTACTGCTTGTTGTCAGTTTTCAAGGTAAGATTTAAACCAAGTTATGCTGTTAGGATCAAGTGAAAGAGAATTAAGAATGTGCAAGGGTATTAGGTGATTCACCATGTCAAAAGCTTTAGATAAGTCAATGAATAGTGCAGAAGAAAGACTGTTTATGTTACGGTTAGTGTTGATGGTGTTTGTGAATGAGAGCAGTGCAGTGGTGGTACTGTGGGAAGGTCTGAAGCTGTGTTGACAGTTAGCTAGTAGGTTTCTTTCCACTACTTTATCAATCTACTACCCTGTATGGCTGTTATTGTCCTTGAAGATCTGTATCCAAAATCCCACTCTGTCCTTAATTCTTGAATTTCACCCTGCTTCATCATCATCCACTCTGAATGATAGCTTTCTGCTTATGTTATATATATGAGCCTTAACTATGTAACTCTAAAATACTCTTCAAATCAGATAAATCCTAAACCACCTTTTAATATTAGAAGGATACTTATCCTACTTGGCCCTTGCCCTCTTCCCCTCCCAGATGAAACCCTCCAATTCTTTACTGATTACTATCCACAGCTTCTCCTCTGGTTGATAAAAATATGCCTAACATGTATATAAAACTTAACGGACTAAAAACATTTTCACTTCTTGTGTCTTGCTATCTATATCCACAAACACAAGTTTCCAGTTTCTTAGCTTTTATATTATTTTTGTTTAGTCTCTTCACACATTTCCTTAGATGCCATAACAGAATCCTTTTTAATCCATACTCCTAAATACTTCATTTTATTGTGTCCCCATAAATATGTGTATTGCTGAACCAATTCATGTGTGGGTAGATAGTTTAAAGCTGGAGCCTTTGTTTTGCCTGCATTAACTTTACATCCCCAAAAAAATGTAAAACTGTCTCAGAATGTTCCAAAGCACTGAGATGCCCTGTTCTGGCTTTATAGGGAACAAAATAGTATAGTCTACAAATAGAGCCAACTTTTCTTGATTACTGAAGCAGTTACATCCTTGAATTTCTGATCCCTTATTTTCTTTGCCAATGACTCCAAATATAACACAAATAACAAAGGAGAAAGAGGACTCTATGGCCCATTTCCTCTGTTCAGACACAACTTATCAGAAAGGAACCCTTATTCTTTATTTTTTCTCTGATTCCTCATATATCCTCCTAATTAATTTATTATTATAGCAGGAAATGCAAATGCTTCCATTGCCCTGCTCTTAAAATCCCAGATTACAGTGCAGCAGTATTTTCTTACATTTTGCTTCCCTCTGGATCATCACTGTTCTATTACTGTTGTCAAATGTTTGCTTCTCCTCCAAAAGAACCCATTGATACTTATCTATCAAATTTGGTAACACTTTTGCCATTCTTTTAGCTATTATAGATATCAATACTTTATAATCATGGTTTAAAATTGAAATGGGCCTATAGGAAGCTGGGTCTGATGGGTCTTTACTGTCTTTAGGTATTAATGCCACCACAGATTTCTTCCAGAATATTGGTACTTTCCCTCCTTTTAAAATTCTGTTAAACAAAACCTTTTAGATCTTTACCACTTTATTCCCTCCTAGCTTCCAAATCTCTACAGGAATACTATCTATTCCTGGAGACTTTCCTACAGTGTGAAATACATCACCATTTTTATCCCATCTGCTCCTATCCTAACTGTTCATTGTTGAGTCTCATCTACATCCAGCATTAGTATACTTGTGTCTTCCAGAAATATTTCAATTTGTGCTCTTTCTTGATTTCCACATTCCTCTGCTTTATACAAATGTTCCTAAAATTTCCAAAATATCTTGAAATTCCAAAATATTGTCTTATTAAAAACAGTTGCTTAACAGCAGTCTTTCTAAACGTATGCTCCTCTTCTTGTTCTGTGAGATTTCCCTTATTCTGCAATATGTTATCCTTCATCAGCCCTTTTAAATATTTCTTGTTACTTCTTATCCATATCTCTTTTTCTTTTATTTCTACCCTATTTTAAACTCCACGTTCATTTTATCATACTCACTAGCTATAACTTCTGAAGAAATGTCTATCTTGTCTAATACCTTTTGGATAATTTCCACTACTGATTCTTTAAATTATTATCTTTTAACAGGTAGATGGGAAAGCAACACTGTCTCATTTTTATTTCATTACCCTGCATTTTTATCTTAGTTGTTATTGGTACATGACCTGAAATAATAAAATAGTTACTGGATGTGTGTCAAAGCTTTCAGTTAAATGCACGTGTCTCTGAGAAATATCATTTTTGTCTAGGCTAGCACATTTATTAGACCTTGCAGAATATGTAAATTCTCTTTGAGTTCAAGTCTTCCATAACAAATATTCTTATAAATGTCTTCATAAATCTACCATATTTTTGATTTTTTTCCCTTCTAGGTCCCCAGATATAGCCTCACTGTTTCAAATCAAGTTCCAATACCCACCAATAAGTAATATTCCCTGCTGAAAGCAGATTATTTCTGCCAAAACTGTCTTAAGCTCCACAATAGCATTTTTAAGTGGAATATAAGTATGTGCCAGCATAATCCTCCTCCCTTGCTAGTAGCCTCTTACTTCCATAAATCTACTATTAGTAGTTCTTTGGCCATCTTCTGTCTGTAGTGGAGCTCCTGTAGCAATTAGTATATGTACTCCCCTTTTCCTTTATCCTTGATATTCTGCTGAATAGTAACAGCCATAGTTAGTTAGTTAGTAACAGCCTGCATTTAATTGCTGGAACCTGTGTTCTGAGAGACTGCCTTCCAGACTATCTGCAAATATACAGAGCTGAGTATATTTTTTTTGGTTACAGAGTTTGTTAATTAAGCAAGTGAAACAGGAACCAACAAAAAGAAACACCAAAACTGGATCCTTAGCCCACGAACAAACCAAAAGACCTGAAATAGCTGAATGCAAATTTTATTAACCCAAATGCGTTTTCGCTGCTGAAACTTCAGCTGCTTCCTCAGAGCAAACAATACAAAACGCGCCAAAATTTAAAAATGTTTAAATACTGTTTGTCATAATGACATCACCAAAAATTAAGCCAAAGGATCATTTAAAGGGGAAAAGAGCATCAAATAACACCAGCAAATGGTTGTTATAGGTATGAAAAATAAATACAAAACTCTAACCAAAGCAATTGCTGGAAAGTAGAATTTCACTACGAAAGAATATATGTATATATTAAGTATAAAAAATTTAAACATCTCATAAAAACATTATGTTTATCCAAAAAGTTATTATTAAATAAACTTTAAAATTAATTTAGGATATCAGAAAAATATATAGGTTCATAGGTTAGTACTAAGCTAACTGCCCTTGCGAGCCATTTTAAGCCTAGCCAATTATCCCTTGTGAGACTCAAACCCTGCACCTTGTGTTTGTAAAGCAAACACCTTAACCATTAGGCCACCCTCCCAACCCTTTACTAAGTATAATAAAATACCCTAAATAGTTATCTCAAATAACTTTTAAGTTTTAAAACACAAGCAATATTGCAGCTTTCATTGAGGCCAGGGAAGGAAAAAGCATTCAGTTTAAGCTGCCATTCCAATTCTCTATTCTCCAAAAGCAGAGAAGTAGGTCCTCCCCTGACGTTAGATGGGACATGGTCAATTGCCATGAAATGGAAGCTATGACCTGGTGCGCTCAATATATGTTTAGCTAGCGCATTGTCCCTTTTGTTGTTCCTGATAGAATAGTTATGTTGATAAATACGCTCTTTAAATTTATGATCAGTCTTACCAACATAAAAGGTTTGACAACAGTCACATAGAGCAACATAGACTATAGACTTGGTGCCACAATTAATATAATGATGGATGACATACTTTCTATTTCTGATAGCAAAAGTGCTACCTGTTCTTAATAAATAACACCAGTTACATGCCCCACAAGTGAATGTGCCCTTCAATCTAGAGAGGGAACTACTGACACTGTTCCTTTGTAATAACTCTTTAGGATTATTACCCCTTCTGTAGATAACAGTAGGGGATGGACCAAGTTTTTCCAACAATAAGGGATTGTCAGATAAAAGTTGCCAATTTTTACAGATGATCTGCCAAATAGATTGCGAGTTTCTATTAAAAGATGTAATAAAACTCATTCTGAACGTGCTCGTGTGATTGAGAGCCGATATGTCCAATGAGAAAGAGTCAAGTGGAACAGGAAGGTCAACCGTAAGGGGTTCAGCCAAAATAGTATCAGAAGGTAGTGGGCCATCATGATGCAGAAGAGGTTTATAAAAACCAGTAAGTCTCTTATGCCCCACTTCTTCAATGAGGTCATCAACCAATCGGGGTGGGTATCCACGGTTGATGAATAGATTTTTAAGAAATGAACATTCTTTATGGAAAACAGACAAAGAGCTACACATCCGAGCTGCCCTAACGAGCTGGCCTTTGACAATCGAATGTCTTTGTTTGTAAGGATGTTGACTACTGAAATGCAGGAAGGAATTACAGTAGGTTGATTTCCTAAAAATAGAAGATTGATAGGAGTTCAAGAGGACATTCTTTTCCAATTTCACATCTAAATAATCAATAGCCAATGTTGAAAAATGATGAGTAAATTTTAAAAATTCAGTAGTGGAGTTCATGAACTCCACTAATCGGCTAGCACATTGGTCATCACCGTGGAGAAGACTAAAGATATCGTCGAGGAAGCAAGTGTAGAACTTGATGGAATCCTTAAACTCAGGATGGTTGAGAAGGAAATGTTTCTCCCAAAATGTCATGAAGAAGTTAGCTACACTCGCTCCACAAGGAGAACCCATGGTGATGCCATGTTTTTGTAGGAAGAACCGGTTGTCAAAGGTGAAAAAATTGGAACTGAGAACAATGTCCAACAATTCAGAGATAATGTCTATCTCATTACATGAGGCATCCAATTCTTTCAAAAGGCAGCTCGTCCATTCGATTGCTTCTTGGTGTGGGATAGACGTGTACAAATCGACCACATCAATCATCAAAAAATTGAAAGAAGTGTTGAAATCAATTACATTGATGTTATTAAGGAATGTCCAAGAATCCTTACAGATCGCAGGAATAGATTTAAGATATTTTGACAAGATAGTGTCAATCAGGCGGGCAGCTGGATGTGTCATAGAAGATCTGCCGTCGACTAAAGCCCTCATAGGTGGATTCACCAGATCTTTGTGAATCTTAGGGATTCTGAACATTATAGGTGTTTTAGGAAAACTGATGTCCAGGAAGTTATAGGTGTCCAAATCTATTTTTCCTGCCAAAAACATGTCCCTAAAATAACCTCTTATTCTTTTATATGTCACATTCATCTCATTAAGAGATGAAGTAGAATAAGCAGGAGAATCGAGCACAGCAGACATTCTTTCATTATATTCAAAATTATCAAAAACCACCAAGCCACCGCCCTTATCAGGTTTGATGACCCTGGCTGGTAGTTTACTCAAGTTGTCTAAAGCCCAAGCTTGTTCCTTAGTAATGTTGAAATTCTGTGATGGAAGGGCCATTTTGTTGTTGGAGGCAGCTAAATGGCGAAATTCTAATTCACAAATACTTTCAAAGGTGTTCAAACCAGGATGTAAAGGAGGGTTAAACACACTCGACAATTTTAAACGAGTGTCATTAATGGAACAAGAATTGTTAAACAACAACTGCAAATTAAGTTTGCGTACAAAACATTTGAAATCAATGATTGTTCTAGCCAAATTGCAGTCATTAGTAGGGACAAAAGTGTAGCCCAATGAAAGGAGTTCAACTAATTTGTCACTCAGAACAAAACTTGAACAATTATAAACTTGAAAATCTCCATTCTTATTGGTGAGCACAACAGGAGACTTAGAATTTCTAGGCGAAGCATTAAGCTGAACCTCTACTTCAGTTAATTGTAACGCTTCCTGTTCCCTTTCCGAGCCTGGAAATTGTTCCGGTTCCCTAAAAAATTGGTATTCCTCTTGTTTCAAAAATTGTTAGAACGAGATGGTGAGCTGTGATTATAAGCCGATTTAATTCTATTGCTACGCCTAGGGCCATGCATCGGTTCATCATCTAAATCCTCCTCAATAACATCAAGTGTTTCAAGAGGCTGCTGGTCACTAGTAATGATGGAATTACTAACTACTAAAGGAACCAAAACAGGTTTATCTTTAAGTTTAGGATAAGCATTACCATGTTGGTAAGCAGATCTATCCCTAATAAGTTTTTTAGTCTTATTCGCTTTCAGTTTGACAAGGAGTGCGTCAATGCTGACAAAAATACGATTATAATCGTACTTGTAATGCACAAAATCGATATCCATTCTAATAGCGTTATCAAGAGATGTAATTTCAGTTAACAAACTTGAAATAGCTTTAGAGTAGTGCTTAATCATAAGCTCCATCAAGTTAGCACCTTGTCTTTCAAATAGCGCTGTCAAGTCAGTAATGAAAGCTGGCTGTGTTAATAGCCCCGTAGGTGAAAAGTTATTTCTTAGCCCTTTCGGTACAATATTCTCATTGAGGCATTGTTGTAAATAAGCAACCTCTAATTGGAATTTTTTAATTCTCAATAATTTATTATCAAATAATTTTAAGTTATCTGTAAGTGTAGACAAAGTACCTTCTATACCAGACGAGTCGCCAGTGGTTTGTGACCCATTGGGAGACTGTACGAACTTAAAAGCCTCCAAATTCACGATCCAGTCTGCTAGCAAGGGAGTATCAGTGGCTGAGTTCAAGACATCGAGATGTTGTGAGAGCAACATCAAAATTGTCGGGATGTCGAAACTATCATTATCCTCATTAGGACGGTTTGCAGAAGGTAAGTTGGCAGTTCACCCTGGAACTCAATTGGATTCCCTTGATCATAAGGGTAATAATGGAGCGACTATAACCACTTCTGGTGTTTTGCATCAACCTCACCAGCTTGACAACACTTTTTCACAGTCCCTTCCGGCTGGTCAACTTATTGGGTCTGTGTGGTCAATTGAAGTCAATACTCCACAAACCGTTATTGCTGGTCCCATTGGTAACGGGACTCATTCACAACATAACAGTGGTAATAACAATTTAATCCATAATTCGACAGCCACTGATACTCCCTTGCTAGCAGACTGGATCGTGAATTTGGAGGCTTTTAAGTTCGTACAGTCTCCCAATGGGTCACAAACCACTGGCGACTCGTCTGGTATAGAAGGTACTTTGTCTACACTTACAGATAACTTAAAATTATTTGATAATAAATTATTGAGAATTAAAAAATTCCAATTAGAGGTTGCTTATTTACAACAATGCTTCAATGAGAATATTGTACCGAAAGGGCTAAGAAATAACTTTTCACCTACGGGGCTATTAACAGAGCCAGCTTTCATTACTGACTTGACAGCGCTATTTGAAAGACAAGGTGCTAACTTGATGGAGCTTATGATTAAGCACTACTCTAAAGCTATTTCAAGTTTGTTAACTGAAATTACATCTCTTGATAACGCTATTAGAATGGATATCGATTTCGTGCATTACAAGTACGATTATAATCGTATTTTTGTCAGCATTGACGCACTCCTTGTCAAACTGAAAGCGAATAAGACTAAAAAACTTATTAGGGATAGATCTGCTTACCAACATGGTAATGCTTATCCTAAACTTAAAGATAAACCCGTTTTGGTTCCTTTAGTAGTTAGTAATTCCATCATTACTAGTGACCAGCAGCCTCTTGAAACACTTGATGTTATTGAGGAGGATTTAGATGATGAACCGATGCATGGCCCTAGGCGTAGCAATAGAATTAAACTGGCTTATAATAACAGCTCACCATCTCGTTCTAACAATTTTGGAAACAAGAGGAATAACAATTTTTTAGGGAACCGGAACAATTTCCAGGCTCGGAAAGGGAACAGGAAGCGTTACAATTAACTGAAGTAGAGGTTCAGCTTAACGCTTCGCCTAGAAATTCTAAGTCTCCTGTTGTGCTCACCAATAAGAAAGGAGATTTTCAAGTTTATAATTTTTCAAGTTTTGTTCTCAGTGACGAATTAGTTGAACTCCTTTCATTGTGCTACTCTTTTGTCCCTACTAATGACTGCAATTTGGCTAGAACAATCATTGATTTCAAATGTTTTGTAAGCAAACTTAATTTGCAGTTGTTGTTTAACAATTCTTGTTCCATTAATGACACTCATTTAAAATTGTCGAGTGTGTTTAACCCTCCTTTACATCCTGGTTTGAACACCTTTGAAAGTATTTGTGAATTGGATTTTCGCCATTTAGTTGCCTCCAACAACAAAATGGCCCTTCCATCACAGAATTTCAACATTACTAAGGAACAAGCTTGGGCTTTAGACAACTTGAGTAAACTACCAGTCAGGGTCATCAAACCTGATAAGTGCGGTGGCTTGGTGGTTTTTGATAATTTTGAATATAATGAAAGAATGTCTGCTGTGCTCGATTCTCCTGCTTATTTTACTTCGTCTCTTAATGAGATGAATGTGACATATAAAAGAATAAGAGGTTATTTTAGGGACATGTTTTTGGCAGGAAAAATAGATTTGGACACCTATAACTTCCTGGACATCAGTTTTCCTAAAACACCTATAATGTTTGGAATCCCTAAGATTCACAAAGATCTGGTGAATCCACCTATGAGGGCTTTAGTCAACGGCAGATCTTCTATGACACATCCAGCTGCCTGCCTGATTGACACTATCTTGTCAAAATATCTTAAATCTATTCCTGCGATCTGTAAGGATTCTTGGACATTCCTTAATAACATCAATGTAATTGATTTCAACACTTCTTTCAATTTTTTGACGATTGATGTGGTCGATTTGTACACGTCTATCCCACACCAAGAAGCAATCGAATGGACGAGCTGCCTTTTGAAAGAATTGGATGCCTCATGTAATAAGATAGACATTATCTCTGAATTGTTGGACATTGTTCTCAGTTCCAATTTTTTCACCTTTGACAACCGGTTCTTCCTACAAAAACATGGCATCGCCATGGGTTCTCCTTGTGGAGCGAGTGTAGCTAACTTCTTCATGGCATTTTGGGAGAAACATTTCCTTCTCAACCATCCTGAGTTTAAGGATTCCATCAAGTTCTACACTCGCTTCCTCGACAATATCTTTATTCTTCTCCACGGTGATGACCAATGTGCTAGCCGATTAGTGGAGTTCATGAACTCCACTACTGAATTTTTAAAATTTATTCATCATTTTTCAACATTGGCTATTGATTATTTAGATGTGAAATTGGAAAAGAATGTCCTCTTGAACTCCTATCAATCTTCTATTTTTAGGAAATCAGCCTACTGTAATTCCTTCCTGAATTTCAGTAGTCAACATCCTTACAAACAAAGACGTTCGATTGTCAAAGGCCAGCTCGTTAGGGCAGCTCGGATGTGTAGCTCTTAGTCTGTTTTCCATAAGGAATGTTCATTTCTTAAAAATCTATTCATCAACCGTGGATACCCACCCCGATTGGTTGATGACCTCGTTGAAGAAGTGGGGCATAAGAGACTTACTGGTTTTTATAAACCTCTTCTGCATCATGATGGCCCACTACCTTCTGATACTATTTTGGCTGAACCCCTTACGGTTGACCTTCCTGTTCCACTTGACTCTTTCTCATTGGACATATCGGCTCTCAATCACACGAGCACGTTCAGGATGAGTTTTATTACATCTTTTAATAGAAACTCGCAATCTATTTGGCAGATCATCTGTAAAAATTGGCAACTTTTATCTGACAATCCCTTATTGTTGGAAAAACTTGGTCCGTCCCCTACTGTTATCTACAGAAGGGGTAATAATCTTAAAGAGTTATTACAAAGGAACAGTGTCTGTAGTTCCCTCTCTAGATTGAAGGGCACATTCACTTGTGGACCATGTAACTGGTGTTATTTATTAAGAACAGGTAGCACTTTTGCTATCAGAAATAGAAAGTATGTCATCCATCATTATATTAATTGTGACACCAAGTCTATAGTCTATGTTGCTCTATGTGACTGTTGTCAAACCTTTTATGTTGGTAAGACTGATCATAAATTTAAAGAGCGTATTTATCAACATAACTATTCTATCAGGAACAACAAAAGGGACAATGCGCTAGCTAAACATATATTGAGTGCACCAGGTCATAGCTTCCATTTCATGGCAATTGACCATGTCCCATCTAACATCAGGGGAGGACCTACTTCTCTGCTTTTGGAGAATAGAGAATTGGAATGGCAGCTTAAACTGAATGCTTTTTCCTTCCCTGGCCTCAGTGAAAGCTGCAATATTGCTTGTGTTTTAAAACTTAAAAGTTATTTGAGATAACCATTTAGGGTATTTTATTATACTTAGTAATATATATTTTTCTTATATCCTAAATTAATTTTAAAGTTTATTTAATAATAACTTTTTGGATAAACATAATGTTGTTTTTATGAGATGTTTAAAGTTTTTATACTTAATATATACATATATTCTTTCGTAGTGAAATTCTACTTTCCAGCAATTGCTTTGGTTAGAGTTTTGTATATATTTTTCATACCTATATCAACCATTTGCTGGTGTTATTTGATGCTCTTTTCCCCTTTAAATGATCCTTTGGCTTAATTTTTGGTGATGTCATTATGACAAACAGTATTTAACCATTTTTAAATTTTGGCGCGTTTTGTATTGTTTGCTCTGAGGAAGCAGCTGAAGTTTCAGCAGCGAAAACGCATTTGGGTTAATAAAATTTGCGTTCAGCTATTTCAGGTCTTTTGGTTTGTTCGTGGGCTAAGGATCCAGTTTTGGTGTTTCTTTTTGAGTTTGTTAATTATGCTGCGGTGGTACGGTGGTAGTGTTGTTACCTCACAGCAAGAGGTTCTCCCGTTCGATTCTCGGCTTGGCTTGGGAGGGCCTTCTGTGTGGAGTCTGCATGTCCTCCCCGTGTTCGAAAGACATGTGTGCATAAATGGGCATGCCTTCGTTGAAGGTTGGGCGTCGAGCTGGCACTTCGATGTTTTGTAAAAATCTACTGCCAATCATTAGCGGACCTGAGTTCCGCTGTGGCGACCCCTTACCGGGAAAAAGCCAAAAGACAAACAACAACAACATAGAGTTTGTTAATTGTTGCTTAGATCTCTCTTGAAACTGTTGTCTCCCTGTTCTGAGTGACTGATCTGCACGTATACAGAACTGAGTATATTTTTTTGGTTTTAGAGTTTGTACTGTTAGTTGTTGCTTAGATCTCTGTTGAAACTGTTTTGTTCCACCCATCCTCCTTATTTTTGGTTTGTAGTTTAAATTTGGTGGCTTTTGCAGTTGCCTGCCCCACTGTAGATTTGATCTGGGACACTCCCCCAGTCCCATCTCTTTACCACATTCTACCTAATAAACTCTTTCTGCACTTCCTTTTAGTCCTTTTTAATTTAATTGCATTTTTTAAACTGTGTTTGGTCTAATATTGCTACATACTCAAGTGTTCTAGCTTGCACTGCATGTGAATTGTTTTTACTACTGTTTTTGCTACTTTTCTCTAAAAAAAAAAAAAAAAAACTGTAAGCCTGTTTCCTACCTTTCCTGTAACTAGTGTTCCAGATACAGATTTGCTGTATCCAGGACTGTATGTAAGCTTCTGAGCCCCCCAAGCCTTTCTGTGTTGGAGGGAAGCCTTCTAGCTTATCAGTGGGAGTGGTAAGCACTAGGTAACCTGTCTACCACATAAGGAGTGGTTCTGGCCCAGAAATTGTAGTTATTGGCCGCTTGGGCAATCTCTTCCATCTCTCTCAACTTTCTGATTTGAAAGCCTGCATTTGCACTTGTTTCTGTCCTGTAACTCGTCTAATACAGATACAGATTCTTAGTTTTAGCACTTAAATTTGCTTATTCATGCTCAGCACTTGTTCAGAACTTGTAAGCACCAAATAAGCTACTAATTACTACAGCACTCAATCTTCCTCATTACCTAGAGGAAAACAGTTTTTGTACTTACTTTTCTCACTTGCTTAGAGAAAAACAGCTCTTGTACTCACTTTCCTCACTTATCTAGAGAAAAATAGTTTTTTATTTAGGCATGTCCAAGGGTCAGCTCCCAGTGTTCTCTCCTGTCTATCTGATGAATCTGGGCATCTTGAGGCAATGTAGAAATTGTCTCATGTACACAGACAACCCTCTCCTCCTACCACCCAACACTACAACCTGTGAGAGATGCACTTATCTACCCAAACTGGAGGTAAAGCTCTCTCCAACCAAGACTGAACTTGACAGTCATGAGGAGAAGGTAAACATTTGCACCACACCACACTCATCGCATAGTCTCACTAAATCTACACCACCAAAATCCACACATAGTAACACAAAAACATTCGCAGAGGCTCTCAATAATAATCTGTCTAAGCAACAGAGACCTCCAAAGCAGAAACGCAAGCAACCTCCATCATCCAACACAACCCAAATGACACATAGCCCAAGACTCAGTGTGCCACTCAACCACAGCCAATAAGGCCAAACAACATACCCAACACACTAGTCATAGGTGACTCTATAGTCAGGCACACCGATGTCCCACTCACCAGGCTAAACAAAGAGAAGGTTACTGTCAGTTGCCTGTCAGGTGCCAGGATCCGCCACATAACCCATACACTCAGGTCACTCCACAACAAGTACAAATATGACTGTCATTGTCCATGTTGGTGTGAATGACCTGAGCCGTACCTCCCTGGACTACATGAAAAGAGACATGGAAGAGCTCTCTGATCTTGTAGCCCAGGCAGGTATGACCCTAGCCCTGAGTAGCATTCTGCCATCACCCCAAATGATACCGCAGTACAAGGACAAAATGATTGACTTCAACAATTGGCTAAGCTTCTGGTGTCATTCTAATGGGATCCAGTATCTGTCTGCTTGGGATGACATGGTCGACAGACCATGATGCTTTGCCACAGATGGCCTGCACCTGTCGCCCCCGGGATTCCGGAAACTGGCTAAGTCTCTTGCTGCTCCTATAGTGCCTTTTTTAGGCAAGGTTCAAATAACAAATTCACCACTGTAATAGTAATAGGCAAGCAAAAACTGAGGGTAATGCTACTCAATGCTAGAAGTCTATATCTCAAAATGCACTCACTCGAGGCACTCCTTAAAATGGAGAACATCGATATCTGTACAGTGACTGAGATTTGGTTCAAGGTTCCAGAGAGCACCCCTGCACTACCAGGATATAACTCATACCACACTTTTTGGCCATGTAACCTGGACCGAAACATCAAAGGCGGAAGTGTGTCCATATTCATTAAGGATATCCACACCTCCAGGCTAGTTGCTCAGCATAATGCATCCGTGGTTATCCAAGTGCAACTAACTCTGGGTAAAACTGCAATCCAAATTGTAGCTTGCTACAGATCCCTCACCATGCCCCAGGATTCCCACTCCTCTTTTCTTGATGTACTGGAAAATATTAGGGTTCAACCAAACAGCCTAATAAAGGACAACTTTAACTACCCCTCCATTAACTGGGAAAACTACTCGTGTACCAACTCCTTAGCTCAATGCTTTCTGAAATTCATAAACTCCAATGCCCTGGATCAACTTATCCACATCCCCACCAGAGGCAACAATATCCTAGACCTAGTCATTACCAACATGAGTGACTGGTGTTCCACACCTGAAGTCAACTCCTCGTTGGTCCAATCCGACCATAAGCTAATCACCCTTAATATCCACATCCTGCCCCCACCCCTCATTAAGGAAACCACGGATAAAAATTTCTCCAAAGCCAACTTCATGCTTCTTAAGACAGAAGTGGTGAACTTCATGACACCCATGCAGATGGACAATACAGTTACAACTGCTGAATCCTACATAAATGCACTCTATAAGCACTTACACAAGTGCATGGATCGTGCTATCCCAAACAAAACCAAGATGCTATCCTTCAAAAAAAGGAAGCCAATCTGGTGGTCTCCTGCCATAAACAAACTGGACAACAGAAGGAAGAAACTGTTGCAAAAGACAGTAAAATCCCTTGAGTGGAGGAGCTCCCTGGTCAGCCTCAGTAAGAAGCTGAGATCCCTTATAAGATCCTCCAAAGCTAGCTACGAAAACAAAATTGCCACTAATTCTAAGGACAACCACAAAGCATTCTATAGCTATGTCAAGAATCTCAATGGCAACACCCAGATCTGCTCTGAGTTACAGCACAAAGGCATGAAAATTACAGAACCAACTGATATTGCCAACATCCTGGCAGATAGGTTCAGTGCTAACTTTACCCCCCCCTCACCCTCTAAAGGACCCATATCTATACAGGAAGAATGCAGACTCCCTGTAATCACAGCTACACAGGTAAAAGCTGCACTCTCTAAAGCCAAAAACACAGCATCCATGGGACCGGACAACATCCCAGGCTGCGTTTTACATGAACTTCAGAACAAACTGGCTCCCCACTTAAGCACCATGTTCAATAATAGCCTCGCATCAGGCTTTGTGCCCACTGAATGGCACACAGCAACAGTTATCCCACTCCACAAAGGGGGACCACCACTGATCCCGAGAACTATCGACCTATTAGCCTGATGAGCCTGGTCTGCAAGGCCATGGAACATATCATCTTGGAACTCATAAACAAAGACATTGGTAACCTCCAAACTCTGGATCCCACCCAGTTCGGATTTGTGAAAGGCAGATCATGCCTCCTGAACCTGATCGACTTCTTTGAGGCAGTCACCAAAGCCGTAGATGAGTGTAAGGTGGTTCACACAGCCTATCTTGACCTCGCCAAGGCTTTCGACACCATCCCCCATTCTGGAATTATAGCTAAACTCACTAAACTAGGTATAAATCCCTACATCACAAGATGGGTTGCCAACTGGCTCACTGACAGAACCCACACTGTAAAAGTTACAGACTCCAAATCTGACTTCAAAGCAGTGAGAAGTGGAGTACCACAGGATTCCCTCCTGGGACCTCCCCTGTTTGGTATCTACTTCTCTGAAGTACAGGCTAACACAGAAGGTCTCTGGCTAATGAAGTTCACAGATGACTGCAAACTAGGAGCCATAGTCAAGTCCCCAAATGATGTGGACATTCTACAGAAAGGCCTCGCTGATAAAGATGCCTGGTGTCAGAGCCATGGCCTCAAGCTCAATGCCAAAAAGTGCAGTATCATCCCCTTTGGTAAAAACTCTGTACCCATGAACTACCACATAGGCAGCAATCTACTTAACACCAAATATGTGATAAGAGACCTTGGGACTCAGTTGGACAGTAGTCTCTCCTTTGATAGTCACATCGCCACAGTAGTCAGGAAGTCCTTCTACATGGCACACCTCATCATAAAAGGGTTCTTATCCAGGAAAAAAGTGGTCATTGTTCCCCTTTACTCGACACTCATTAGACCCATTATAGAGTACAATGCCCCTTTTGGAATGTACCTCACAAGACATCTGCAGCAGCTGGAAAGGCCACAGAAGTACCTCACAAAGAGGATTACTGGCCTCAAACAAATTCCCTACACCGACCGCCTCAAAAAACGCCAGCTTTACTCGTAGCATATCTCCTACTCTGAGGTGATCTCTGCCTAACATATAAAGCTATGTCAAACTCAGAGCTGTTGGACATGCTACACCTAAAGAAATCCCAATCCCTCCAAGCTACACTCTCTAGGAACCTAAACCTTGTCACCACAATAAACAGGACATGCTGGAGGGATAGATTCCTGTCCCAGAGACTTCCCATACTCTGGAACAGGCTACCCATCTATGTCAAACAAAGTTCTTCATTAGCACTCTTCAAGAAAAATCTTGATGAGTGGATGGGAAATAGGAAATACATCCCGGGGATCACTTATGTGTCTCTGTTCGACAGTAGCACAGGAAAATAATTTTCTTGGGTGGCATAAGCCAGGGAACCTTGTTGGGTAGGCTTACGTAGGCCTTTGGGTCAATAGCCTAGTACCTACCTATGAACCTATGAACCTATATCCATCCTGAAATCCTTTCTTTATCAAATTCACATGTTCATCTCTTTCCAAATATGTATTCTGTAGCACTGCTAATTGCACTCTGCATTTCTTAATATAATTCAGTACTCTTACCTTGTTGTCCATACCTGTCAGGCCATTCACGTTCCAAAATAATATGTTTAGTGTAGACATTATGATGAGAAGTTGTTATTCCCACCTATTATATATGACAGCTTTTTTTCCAGCATTTGTGTTACATGTGTGAAGATTGGTGAAGGCTGCCAGCCTAGCCAGATAGAATTTTGTAGATAATTCTGTCATTTGTAAATATTAATGTAAGCCACAGGCTTGTTCTCTTAAATGTGAAAAGACTGTATTGGATGTTGAACTAAAAAAATGTAACAACAGTGCACTCTTGTGTAAGAAAGTCGATAAGTCAAGCATTGTGAAATTCTTTGATCTAAAACTCAGAGCTAAGATGTCTAGAGAGAGGCATTCTGTCTATTGTTTTGAGGCCAGAGTTAATGGCTAGAATTTACATGTGTAATTGCTTTTATTGCTCTGGCTTCCTGACCAGCTGCAAGATCAAAAGGGCTATTAACCTCTGAGTTTCTGTTAGCCTGGGAACCAGAAAGAAATGATGTAATCTGAAATTAATCAGTGGTATTGTGTTATAAATTTAAGGACAGAAAGAATGAGAGCATTTTAGCATTTGTCTTGAGAACATCCAGCTCACCAGCACTCTGCCTGTGTTCTATTTGCAAGTTTATTTTAGAACTGTGTTTTCTCTTAGATATAGCCAGGAAATAGGAAGATTAGATTAGTCTTTTTTTCTGTATTGATGTCAGAACTTTTCTACTGTATTATTTTAAGTATTTCTCTGTGATATCTGAACTCTTGACTGGCACTGTGTAGTAAGAAGTATTGAATTGTGTTTTTATTATTTATTATTAAATATTTTTAAACCTTTCAACTGTGGCTGTTTTGTGTAGAGATAATTTAAGCTCTAGAGTACATTGCATGTATATAGTGACACTGGCCAAGCCACTCCAATAAGCCTTGACTGTTCGGTGGCACTTACCATTTGGATAATAGTATTGCACAGTATAATTGGACACCCTTTCATGAAGGCCTTTTAGTAGCTGATAAATATTAGTGGGTGGTAGCAGGTGGTACTACTCTATAGTCTGGGTAAAAGGGGCACAGCTGGAGAACTTGTGCCAGCCTTCCCGAGGAGTGTCTGTGTGGTTGTATGTAACTCTTATCTCAATGTGTGTGTGGGTGTGTGTGTGTGTGTGTGTGTGTGTCAGCTACTTGGGCAGGGACATGAAGCACTGGTTGGACAGAGAGGGTGCTGGAGGTTTTAGCTTGCCCACTAGGCTGAAATATGGACCCTATAGCTGTGCCAGTGGGGAGTCGTATTGGGGACCTGGAGAGAAAGAGGAAACCAGCCCCAGACTGACTGTGATCTCTGTGTGCTCTTAAGGGAAATTGTACTTTACTGTGTATGTATTTATTATCCTTTCCATATATGGACACCCCTCACTGGTGTTAGTGGTGAGGACTGAGTCTCCTTGATTGCTGGGCCGGTGCACGGGCATCACACATGCATCCACTAATGTTTGGAAGGTTGATCTTTTATACAGTTGTTTCTTGCCATCTCCATTTGAACAAATGTGACAGTTTACAAGACTTTTGTTTTAATGAAAAATCTCAAAAAACAAACACACCACCAGAATACCCTATAACCTATTAAATTAAACAAACACACAAAACTATGTACATTTTCAAATAATGAAGTTTAACCCTCCTGATAGGAATAATTGTTCCAAATTGACGGCTGTACCCATAGGCATTAATTTAGCTAAAATTAAGGTTATCCATGCTAAGCTGCATCTTAGAGCCTGTGCTCCTACTTGTACTAATTGTTGTCCATTCTTTTCTTATTTTTATTCCCCTCCAGAAAAAAAAACTTGTATGCTTTCAGAAAATATTAACTTTTAGCCTTAAGAAAAAGTGTACTAGCTATCTTTAAATAAAATTACACTATAGATTGTTTCAATAAAGACATTAATATATTTAGTTACCAGAAAAGCTTCTATCTCTTGACATGTTTGGCTTCTTGTAGATATTTTGCAAACAACCTAATGTTATGGAAAGCAGAATTCTTTATAAGATGGTGCTTTCAGAGAATGGCTTAAATATCCATATATGCTGCAATGACAAGCCCTCTCAGAAGGGCAAAGTATGTCATGTCTATAGCTGAGGGCTGAGTTTACTGGCCTGAATGCATTAATGAACAGTTATATAACAAATAAAACATCATAGACATTCAGAAGCCATGTAGCTGAAACACTTATATTCTTTTAGGGGATTATTTCTATATATCCTATGGGCATCCTCCAGAAGGTTATATGATATTGCATACTGAAAATGCCTGGACCTTTG
The DNA here is from genome assembly GCF_019279795.1 of Protopterus annectens. Taxonomy (NCBI): domain Eukaryota; kingdom Metazoa; phylum Chordata; order Ceratodontiformes; family Protopteridae; genus Protopterus; species Protopterus annectens. The sequence goes on along the minus strand of NC_056734.1, from coordinate 240,053,700 downwards.
TGTTATTTTTGCCTATATTGCTTTTCTTTGTGGGCTTTTTACATATTTTATTTGTTGATTTTACACAAAATTTGAAAAAAAAAGTTGTCTGTTTGCGAACTTCTGAGGTAGTATACCTGAACTTCTTACTAATGGGAATAGGTTATCAGCACAGTATTGGCAATCCTGAGATGGATCTTTTAAGGAGCTCTGATCTGAATCCAGTACTAGGCAACCCAGGGAGCTGCATAGTGCCCATGTTGGCCTGGAGGGCCGACTTCACTTACAAAAAATTAAAAAAGAAATCCCATTTGTTTCTAAACAAAGGGCAGCCCCAGAAATTGCAATGTATGGGAGCTTTGGAGTAGCAGCAGTGGTCATTCAGCACTGGATCTGTTCCCCCATAGACTCAGTGTGTATTAGCAGGAGCATTCATTTTAAATGTCTGTAGGATTAGAAACAGCAAGTAAGTACAGTGGAGATTGTGTGTGTGTGTGTGTGTGTGTGTGTGTGTGTGTGTGTGTGTGTGTGCGTGCGTGCGTGCGTGCGTGTGTGTGTGTGTGTGTGTGTGTGTGTGTGTGTGTGTGTGTGTGTGTATCTGTAATTCCACAGTTAGGGGCACTGTCTAGTTAAGCGATACTGTCCAAAGTCTAACCTCAAACCTTAACTACTTATACACAACTGCTGTAAATGTCCACATCAACTGCCAGGTCTCCTTATGGTCTATTATTTTTTTGTTGAAAAGTGCTGAGGACTACAGGCTGGCAATGTCAGTCAGTTTCTTAGTTGCACTGTTCATAGTCACTGTTAATGGTGAAATGGGTAGCATATTTGCTTTTCGAGCAGAATGCTGTAGGTTCTATTTCCACACCAGGTAGATTGATTGCCACAGATCAACATTAAAGGAGGGAGGGGTGCTGTACTCCTGAGTGTTTCATCCTTTGGATGAGATGGCTAGTAACTATGAACAAGTGTGCTACCTGTTGCACCATTAACACTGACTATGAACAGTGCAATTAAGAAACTCTGTGATTGACACTGACAAACTGTAATATTCAACAATTTTCAGCAAAAAAATTATAAATCATTATGAGACTTGGATACCAGCACACCATTTGTTTTTATGTGGAATAGGCAATTGATTCTTCAAGGACAGCAGGCACTATATTTGTAGGTGAAGCACAGAAATGCAATGTTGCTTGCCAGCAGTAACCTCTGCATTAACAATAGTTCTCTTTAATGTGAAATTATTCAGGTGGCTTTCACTTCTACAGAGATTCTACATATTGACTGATATTGGTGGGTTATAATGACAGTAGTTTGAGTGGCATCTTATAGTTGAAATGTTCTGAAATTAGTAGTTTTTTCATTATTGGTTCATACATTGTGTTTCACTGCTTACTGGAAAAATATTCAAAACTAGAAAATTTAAAACAGACTAACAGGTGTTGCTGTATTAAACAAGGTATATAATTGTATACAATCAGAAAGGTGAAACAAAGAAAACATGCATTTACGCATGGTCCTAAAATATGTGCTGGAGCCCATGGTTTGAAAACAGCCCAAAGGTACACTTAATCCACCACTGGCCTGTTGCATTTTTCCAATTAATGTGGGTTTCAATCCCTTTTCAATGAATGTGAGTTCAATGACATAGATATTTACTGCTGCTCATGCTGTCTGTTTTCATTGTGAGACTGTATTGTTTTCTTTAGCAAATGGTGTTTGTGCTACAAAATTTGAAATAACAGTTTTAAATTTAACACAAATATCTACAATCATTGTAGAAGTAAAAAAGAAGAAAACAGTATGCACACTGCCAGATATGAATTGTGTTTCTGGTAACTGGGGAGAGGGAGCCAAGTAATGGAACAGTCAATGGCTGAGAGGAACCATGATCCATTACCTTGCTTAGGGCTCAATTTGACCATGATCTGGTTCTATCAACAGCTGCAAATTTTCTGGCCCTGAAGCTTGTTCGATTACTCTACTGAGTGAATGGGAACAAGCGAGTCAGATCCAAAGGTTTTTGCCAGGTTGTCCATCACACATCTACTAAAACTGTTTTGTAAGAATGGTAGGGATGTACTTCAGGTGCAGAAAAAGAGTGACAAGGTCACCATGTGACATACCTACAAGGTTTTTAAAAGCTCTAGGCAAATCATTTGTTATAACAAAGTTGATGAGCAGAGAAGAATACTTTAGGTTTGTCTGTGAGGTTATTGAAGAAGTCCAGGTGGAATCTGACTTCACTGTCCCTCAAGGTAAAGTTTTTTCCTATTCTAGAAGCACCCAGTATGCATACTTTACTGGTGTGGTTTAAAAGTTTGACAGTAATCTGACTAGTAGGCTACAGCTGGTCAGGAAAGACTCAGAACATATGATCCTCTGTTTGACAGAGGCTGGTGATAATGTTAGAAACTTAGAAAAGTTGTTCTTCCAGGACGGTGACCATAGTAGTCCCCTCTTGTCCATCCACTACATCCAGTAGGTGGATATTATTTCTATTCTGTATCTTCTTCCAATTCATCCAGCTTTAATTGATGATACCTGATAAAAGACTTTTGATAATAAATTACTTTCTGGGCTTCCTACACTTGAGCCGTTTGTAAATTGATAATGCTAATAAAATGGCTGTAGCAGTCAAAGTTCCAGTGTCAGCATTGGGTCCCAGTACAAGTGCATTGATTTCAGATGGATTAGGCAATAGTCTGGATAGCACTTGGATCTAATTGTCTATTTAAAGTTGTGATGCTATGGTAGGCTTGCCATACTCAGCAGAGTGTCTTGTGGATGTTCTGACACTGGTGTATAGGCTAATATGCTATTAGCTACTACTTCTGAGATTCTAGGTTTTTAAGTCCATAGTAAAATCTTTTGAATTGCCACTGTTAGAAATGTGAGAAAACAAGACAGGTGCAATTAAATAAAATAATAAACTCTGAGGTAGGGAACTATGCAATTACATTGCCATTACCCTTCTATAGGTACCATGACTTTTAGAACAGGAAGATGTACCTCACTGTATCTCATTAAAGTAGGGCAGAGCTAGCATTACTGATATAATATGGTAATGACAGGCTCTAGCGCGGTGCATTTTCTCATTGGTGGAACTTCACTGGCAGCACTGCATGGAGGTGGGAAAATTTGTTTGAGACAACAGGTTTGCCTGCACCACAGGGAACTCCTTTGCTTTTAGAGATTGTCTAATTAGAGATTGAAGTATGCAATGGAGTTTTGTTTTTTGTTTTTTTTTAGTGCTGCTGTTTTGCTCACCTGTCAGTATTAAGCAGTACATTTGCAGGGACTACCACACAAACAAGTGCAACACCTTTTTATTTTATACAAATACTTTTGCAAACGTTGCTACAGTGGGATCAGAAGGTACTCTGACAGCACTGCGACTGTGGTTATTGTGCCACTAGGGAGGTGGAGGTCATTTGTGTATGTACTCTGTACATGGAGTACAATGCCTACACAGTGACACACACATGGACATGCATGAAGAATGTCCATGTTTTGTATTACTCTTTTTGAATAATTAGAGTTTTGGTATGCAGATGTACTGCATATCAGGCTTTCTTCATTGCACACTAACAATTACAAGTGCTGTAACTCAATAGCTGCCTTTAATCAAACTTCATCCTTAGCTATAATTCATACAACAAATCCCACTAGTCCATATTTCAACCAAATCAAAGCATAATTGGACTTGTGTATGAATAAAGAGACAAACAAACCTCCTGTAGTACTTCTTTGCCTTTACTCGATAAGGATGTGGCTCAAAATGGACCTTTGTAGCCCAGTCTGACTACCTAAATGAATGAATGAATGACTGAACACATACATAAATGAATCAATAAATAACAGTATGCTGAAAGTTTTATAAATATGATTCAGATTTTGTTAACCTATGCCTCACTCACATTGCCACATATGCTATTTGACAGCCACAAACCATATCCACTAATTTAGAAGCTTTTGGCATTTATTTGCAATCCTTATGACTACGGTCAAAACTTCACTGATCTAATAACAGCTATTCAGATTCTCACATGGAGTCTTATTTTATTTTACTGCAGCAGAATCACACAGTTATATGTGAACATTTAAATTCAATTATGTCACCTTTATCCCGTTAGCTGCTTCTGCCTGACAATCCTGTAAACAACAGGAATGATATTTTTATTATGATTAATAAGAATTTTATGTAACAGATTATTTATTTAGTTATTTGTTTACTTATTTTTTTAATTTATACTTTGTTGCCTTGGGTATTGGTGTGATGCAATAATGACCCATTTCAGACACATCCAAAGAGTTATAGTATACAAGTTATAGTATACAAATGAGAAACTTTGTCCAAACATAGGTTAGAAAGTTAAATCTAAGTAACAATTATGAAGCAATAGAACAAGGTAGTTACTAGGTACTGTGGATACTATAAGGCAGCGGTCCCAACCA
>NC_056734.1:240031757-240046757 GCF_019279795.1 Protopterus annectens | reverse complement strand
TTATGGTTGAGAGATCCCAAAGTTTAGATACAGGGATTGAGAAGGTGTGATCAGTGGATGACAGGGAGTTCAAAGGTAAGACAAGAATTTGGGGATTGTTGGATTGTGAGCGTAGCTGGTAAGGAATGATTTTGATGATCAGTTTATTGCCCAAGGGGAAGGTTGGGTCATTAAAGACTGTTTTATGAACCATGATGAAGAGCAGCACATTCGCTCTTTATTTAATAGGGAGCCATTTGGCTCATTGGAGGGTGACGATTTACAGTAGTAATAAATAAAATTACTACATAAAATGGTTCCTAGGTTTCTGTTGTGAATATCAACTTTATCAGCCTTTGTTGTCTGTTTCCCAGCTTTAGCTATTTTCATTTTCTCCTTAAAAAGGCTAAAAATGAAGACCCGCCAGTGCTACAGGATCAGGCAGCCCTGAACTGCCCTCAGTTTCACATATGAAAAATTCGAGCCTTTCCCAGCAAGGAAAAATAGGCTTTCATCTCCCCACAGCTGTCCTCATGTTCCACTGTGTGATTTCCTCCTCCTGCTATTCCCCATTTTTTCCCATTTTTGTGATTAATTGGATTGGCAGTTTTGTGTGATGGCCCTTCGCAAGCTAATATTGCACATATTGTATAGATCTTTTGTTGCCAGTGAGAACCCATAACCTTGTACATGCTCAGGCATGCTTGTTTGCCCTTCCTGTCATGTCCAACAATACCTCCTCTACACCTGCCAAATGCTCCTTATCCCCATAATGTAGCTCCACTACTCCACTACTCTACTACGAGCTCCTTTTCTAGGGGTATCAGCAATATGCAAGCCCTTATACATAGCTGAGCAATTCCAGGTCAGATTGATAGCTAGCTTGATAGCTAGCATTGAGCAGACACACAGTGCTTGCCTTTAGTGTTAGAAGCCACTATGCACAATGCCAGCACTTGCAGCATATTATCGCATACAAGTGAGAAAGGAATTGTGTAACAGAAGTACACACAGCAGGAATAAGGCAAAACAAAGGTTATAAAGTTGGGGGATGGGGATTGTGAGTTACTTTTTCTGTTGTGAGGCCCCATTTTTATATAAGAAGGTATGTTAGGAAGGAATGAAGGAAAAGGTAGAGAGGGTACAGGGAAAAAGAAAGCAATAGCAGCAAAAAGGGTGCACTTATAAGCACATTGACAAGATGAGCATAACAAACTGGGGTGGCTATGATACAACAGCTGATGAGTCACAGGGAATGGTAATGTACAAAGTGTGGACACTTATTGTGGTTGGGTAGAAAAACAAAGTATGAATTCAAGAAAACACAAAATGAAGGCACTTGCTTAGTGGAAGTGCATTTGTATATGAAAAGATCATTCAAATGTTCTTTAATTTCCAGTCACGACTATGGCCCAGTTTGATCATCTACAGTGGAAAGGCTGTAAGTGTACACACAAAAGACTATTGATAATCTAATGATATGTATATAAATGTAGTACACGTGTGAAACAAAATGTGCAGCACTGTCTTCTGAGCTACACACAGATATGCCACATTGTAAATGTGTTTTTCCCAGTTTGTAAAACGAATCTCCTTAATCTGAAAGTATAATAGTTGACAAATTTGACATCTGTTTCAAGGCAGCAGTGACAGCAGACAAGGTGGGATGCCAGCTGCTATTTAGTATTATGCATACTGTGCAGTGTAGTGCAACATAATGCATCATACATGTGGGTCTTTAGCTGTAACACCTGGGCCAAATGTAACTGACCTTTGACATGAACTCCTGATGGAGGGTCGCCATATGGGTCTAAGCTCTTCTGTGGCCTCTGCAAGGCTAAGCCACAGTACTGTAGCTAGATTATCCTCAAATACTTCACCATTCTATATTCAGAACTGACTCAAACCTGAGAAGGAAAGCTTGCAAGATGAATACAGTACATCAACTCCTTACAGGTCTTTCTTCAGAAATGGAAGGGCCTCATAAGTTCCTCAGACAACTCCTCTGATGACTTGTAGCTGGATCTGGCTCTCCTCATCCATGCCCATAAATCTTGTATATGTACCTAAAAAATGAGTCTCGGTATACATAAAAACTGTACTCTGTCATGCACAATAAAAATTAGTATATGAAATTGTGAAAGTATAATACTCATTATTAGTATACAGTGGGTGGTCGAACATAAGGCAGCTTTAATGAATGCTGCAAAATTCTGCCATGATGAAAACAGTGTAACATGGTACCAAAATGGTGCAAGACTTTGTACAACATAGTGCATGCTAGAATGCCAGCTTAGCTTGGAGGAGGCAGAGGGATAGACATACCAGCCCATCTGAAGTGGAAAATTATGTGGGTAGATCTGCTTAAAGTTGCATAGCATATCACACAAGGACAAACCCCCCACAGACACACACCATTAAACCATTTTCCACAACCTAGGTGCACCTCACTAGAAGAACCATCACATAGTATATCACAATAGTGTGTAATCACAGAGGGATTCCCATACACATGACATAAAACTGCATGTTTATTAAAACTTATAAAATGTAAAAGATATGTATAAACTGCAAGAAAGATCCAGGCAAGCTAGAATCTTCTCTGTGTAACACCTTAAACCTTCTGTAGTGAAGGCCCATGTTGTATATGCAAATGATGTATTTCAGCTCCATGACTTCTGAATGCCCATGACTTTTTGCTTTTAAAGTCTTTATGGGTACATACAGGCCAATAAATCCAAACCCCACTAGCTGTAAACATGCAAGTTTCAGCCCTTGTTTGACCTCAGCAGTACAATATAAGTGGATTATTTGGCTATACCTTAGAAACACAGTCAAATCTAATGTCCATAAACATTACGGTACCTGCAAAATATCCCATTGTGTCTTTGCCCCTTTGCTTTGGATGTTAGTTGAGTATTTTGCACACTTATTTGGTGCTTCAGCCATAACCTCAAATCATAGCTCTTCTTTCAGCTGTTTTTTTTACACAACATCTCTCATTTTATCTTATATTCTTGCCCCTCCCCTCTTAGAAGTTTTGATTTTCTAGTAAATTACTTAGGATTCCAGTCAGTCCATTTAATAGTGCCAGACTTTAGAGTTTCATAATTCGTATAGTTAAGAAAACCAGTGCTGATACAAACCCTGTTATTCTGTTAACTTTTTAAGTGAATTAGAGTAATATTTAAAAACGGTGCCTGCCTTTGGATGTTCGTCCTCCTCACTAATTTTGGCTTTCTCCAGAGTTCTTGAATAAATAAGTTGGGAAGCAGTCTGCGAATGCATTACCAGCATTCATTAATGAATACCAGTACTTCACTCTCATACCATCAGCTTCTGTGTGATTGCTCCTCCTGACAGCTTGTGCCTACTTACATCTCTGGCTCACTGAAGAGTATGTGTGCCTACTTACATCTCTGGCTCACTGAAGAGTATGTGTGCCTACTGAGGTGTATATGTACATCCTCTGTAGCCTGCTTATTTAAGGCTAAGTATGCCATCTATAGCAACAAAAATGACTGATAGCTGACAGACTGCATGGAAACATATTAAAGGAATCATCTGCTGCACTGTTTTAAGGAATCTTAAGTACTGGTTCACATGAAACAGAAGTGAGTCAATGTACTGATGTAGGCTGTGGATGGATGGTGCCTGAACTTTGTCTGTTGTGTCCCCTTGTATGCCTTATGGAGGTGCCTGTTGATAGTATGGTCACAGCAGCTATGATTCTTGTCTTTAGAAGTATTGGCATGCCTCTTCTGCCTTCAACTACCAAGCTCTGATACGTGCAACATAACTATCCAATAATCTGAAACATCTCAATCTGCTGTTGCCTTCTTAGAGGACTGTGCATACAGAGCCTAAAGTACCATCTAGTTTAGCAACATCATAAAATTCCTTAGTGGGAAGCATCACCAGTGATGCCAACATGCAGTGACTGAATATAATTTGTAGCTTTGCAGGTTTATAGGCTATACTAGAGTAACTGCCCTGAAGAGCCATTTTAAGCCAGGTCTATATTATATGCTCGAAGTTTTAAAACTTCAATGTTCATATGATCAAAACCATATGAGCGAAGTTTTAAAACATTGAATATATAATAAAAATAAACAAAAACAAAACAAAACCTACCTGAATGCCCTGAGCAGAGGGGCAAGCCCCCCTGAACCCCCCACACCCCCTGCAACTTAAATATACCAACTCCGAGATCGCACTACAGTGAAGTAAAGGGAAATATTCCCTACGGCGATCACCGTTGAAATTTTCAAAAGTCCACTCATATGGTGTTGACCATATGAGACTTGAACTTTTGAAAGTTCGAACTTCTGATATAGACCCTTTTAAGCCTACCTAATAACCTGAGGCTAGAATCAAACCCTTTGAAGTAAAGACCTTAACCATTGTGCCAAACCAACACCCAGTAGCCTAGTAAGTAGTAGGCTAGCTACCCTTGTAGGCCATTTTACACCTAGACAGTTTCTGTGTTGGTTCTTGAATTAATCTATCCCATTTGGTATTAGATTGGCCTTACCCATCACATGCTTGCTAGTTATATATATATTACACCTTAGTGAGACTAATTGGGATCATACTATAGATAATTTGATGGGACCCATGCATGGGATGAAGCATTTAGGAGCTGTATCTGTCCATTAATAGTACATGGGCAGTCTTTGGGTAAATCATCTGTTCCGTATCCATAGATTCAAGTTGTACTTGAATGTGGACAGGGATGGGAAGTCTGTTTCAGAGCAATGGTGTCCTCTGTGAGAGACCTGGTTCTATGGAAGCCCTCTCTTTTCCAGAGGAATGGCTGTAGCTGTGCTCCATTTACTTGGTACAAAACCTATATGAAACCTGAGGTTAAACAGTGTTGTTGGTGGTGGGGGTGCTAAATCATGGTTCATGCTACTTAAGACGCATCCAGGGATATTGTTAGGGCCCATACATGTAGTATTTTTAGCTTTTGATAGTGCTTTTAGGACTTGGTCTTGTGGGATAACTGAAGATGAGATGGTTTCAGATATATCTTGTGGGACAGACCGGGGGGGGGGGGGTGTAAAGTTGGAGATGAATTTAACGGCCAGAAAGTTTGCCATATCTTCAGCCTCAGTATAAGTAACATTGCTTACAACCATCTCAGTGCATTGCTGTGTTGTGCTTCTGAGATTATGAACATAACTAAAAAAACGTTGTGATTGTCTTTGGCTTAGGTATCTATTTTAGCCTCAAACTTGATCTTTGTGGATTTTATTAAGCTTCTGAGTTATTTGTTTACTTCAGTTAAGTGGGATCTCTCATTCTGGGAATCACTCTTTTCACTTTTGGTCAAAATTTTCTTCCTTTTCTTGTAAAGCTTGTTGACATTATGGTTCCACTATGTGGGCTTGTTTCTGGGGTTTGCCCTGCACTTGTTCCTACAGGTTATGTCTGCATCTATTGAGCTGTTAACATGCTAGTATAATGTTTTGCTATACATTTCCATTTATTCAGTGGAGTAAACTGAATTTGGTGGGGATTTGAAGTGTGGCAGTGTATCACTTAGGAAAAGAGAAATTTCTAAAGGTACCTTGGGAGAAAGGGATCTCTGGTTTCAAGTTTATTTGGAAGGAGATGGTTTTATGGTCAGGCCTAACAAGTGCTGAAGATATGCAAGGGATGATGCAAGATGCCCCCATATTAGTAAGGAGAAGATCCAAGATGTTGTTCCACCTAGTTTGTACTCTGACTAATCGTTCCTGGGCATTTGTATTGACAAAGTCCAGGAATCACTGTGCTTGTGCAGTACTAGTGATGTAGGTATTTCAGTCTATAGTTGGATAGTTTTGATCATCTAGAAGAGTGGCATTGGGTTTAATAATAAGTGATTCTAGTTCCTGTAGATAGGCATAGTGTATTTCTTGGGTCATAGAGGGAGTTCTATAACTAGCTAATACATGGTTTATGACCTTTCTGATGGTTATCAGACATGTACACAAACCACGAAAAGAACAGCACCAACTGAAATGAAAAACACAACCACTGTGGGTAAAGGTTCCTTTACCAACAATGGTTGTGTTTTTCATTTCAGATGGTTATTAGACATAAAAAAGTTCTTGTCCATCATGCTACTTTACCAGCCTTGATGTGATTCTCTTCTGTATGAAGATTGAGGCACCTCCACTTTTCCTGTCTTGTGCAGTAGCTGGTCTAAATATGTAGAAGGCTTAATAGCCCTGCACAACCAGAGTGCTCTCTGCCATTTTAAACTGTGTCTCAGTCACTGCACAGATATCAATGTCCTCCAGAGTGTGAAAGGTTTGTATGGAGTAGAGTTTCTTGTTCAAGCTTCTGACATTGATCAGTAACACCTTCATATTTTCCTTTGCTTGTTTTGTTATGTTGGCAGGTTTATCAGGTTGGCATTGCCTAAAAAGGAACTCTAGGAGTGGACAATATCTGTTTCAATAATTGAAACCTTAGAGGGGATGTATGAAGTATGATTTATGTATGTATGTATGTATGTATTCAGTATGGAGGTTAAATTATTCATGTTTTATATGGTATTCACAGTAATGTCTGCCATTGCTTGACTATAGGATCTTAAGATCATAAATTCATAGGAGGTTTCTAGGGTAATCTCTCTAGAGCCTTTTTAAGCCTAGCCGTTTTTGCTGCAATTTTCTCAGTTATCAATGCCCACAGGCTAGAATAGCTTTGGTATATGCCTGTGTCTTAGGGCATCTATAAACTGCCTCTGTCCATAAGGGCCACAGGTGAAAAGACAGGCGTGAATTTGTGATTTCCCACCCATTGGTATAAATTGCATTTGAATAGGCTTAGAGAAGAGCTCTGTTTCACATGAATGAGGAGTCTGTTGCAGAGAAGAGGTAATCTCTGAGGCACATTGTCCCTCCAACATGTTTTGATTATGCCACATATGAGGTTTAGATCCTTAGACTGGGTAATTTTAGTGCTGTTTGTTTTGTGAATGTGTAGCATATCCATCAGGGCTGGATCAGAGAATGCCTCGTAGGTTAGGCATAGATTGCCCCTCAGTAGTCTGTAGGAGACTGAATACAAACAAAGGGCTTTGAAGTGGTCTGCATAGGACATATTATTTACACCCTGTATTCTTTTACTGAGGAACCTCTGTGGCCACTCCAGTTGTTGGATATGCCTGGTCAGGTACATGCTGAAAGCTGCATTATACTTGATTATTGGTATAATGAGGGCTGAGTAGCATGGATCTATTATCTCCTTATATCTGGATACTGTACCATTACTTAAAAGTTGCACCACATAGGAGTTTCTCACTCTCATGGATGTATAGTGAACAAAGTTTAGGTTATTGTCAACCTGAGTTCCCAAGTCCATTACCATTTGGTCTACTCTTAGGGGAGTGTTACCAATGTTGTAATTTGCAGGGGTTATTATCTTCAGAATGGGTATAATTATGCATTCTTTAGGCATTGAGTTTTAGGCCATGGTGCTGGTACCAGTTAGTTGTTTGTGTCAGACCCTTCTAGGGGATATCTGCATCTTAGGGGGATTTTATGATTCCAATCATCAGCATATTTGGTCAGTCAAAGACCCTCCACATTTCCCTTGACTTTAAAGAAGAATATTCCAAACAGGAGAGGTCCCAGTACTAAGCCCTGTGGGACACCACCAGTAACAGGCATCTTTGTGGAAGTAGATTCCCCCACTCTAACTTCATATGGCTATCTCTGTGGTGACATAACAATTTATGCCTACATTTGTGAGTTTGTTTATTATACCAGAGTGAGGTGTTGTAACAAATGCCTGTGTCAGGTCAAGGTAGGCAGTATGTACCATTTTTCCCTCATCCATAACTCTAGTGACATGAACTCCACCAAGTTAAGTAGGCATGACCTGCCCTTGATGAAACCAAACTGGATGGATCCAGGATTTGAAGATTTCCTATGTCTTTGTTTATCAGGTCGATAGTTCTCTCCATGGCTTTACAATTAGGACTAGTCAAACTTATAGGTCTATAGTTCCCTGTGTCTGTTGCTGGTCTGACTTTATGTACAGGAATGACAGTTGCAGTTCTCCATTCCTTAGGGATAAAGTCTGTCTGGAGGCTGCGGTTAAACGGAGATTCTAGTGGGCCTGACAGGTAATTTTTCAGCTTATTTAGGAGGTTTCCTGGGAAACTATCAGGACCCGCTGATGCAGTGTTTTTAGCTCTGGAGAATGTAGTGAGCACCTGTTCTTTAAAGATAGCTTGGGGGAGAAATAGTAGAGGGTATTCTCTAGGAGGGAACTGTGGGTGATAGGGGGGTGAAATTGTAGATAAATTTGGTGGCCAGCAAATTTCCTATATTCTCGATTTGGTATAGGAAGTTCAGTTTACTATTAGCTCAGCACACTGCTGGGTGTTCCCTTTAAGGGTGCATATATTACTGGAAAATGCATTATGGTTATTCTTCGCCTGGGATACTATGATTGCCTCAAAATTGGCTTTGCTGAACTTGATTAGTCCGCTGAGGTTGTTGTTGTGACTGATAAGGGAACTTTTTTGTCTTTTGGGCATAGCCCTTCCTAGTTTTGGACAGGATTTACTTACTTTTTGTTGTACAATATATCTATACTGGGGTCCTCCAAGGGGGCTTGATTTTGGAGTTTACCCTAAGTTTATTTTGGTTTATTATTGCTGTTTCTATGAAATTATTTACGTTTCTGCATGGTTTTTGTAAACACTTCCACATAGGCCACAGTGTGCTCTGAGTTTGGGGGGAGCTTGGAATTTAGCTATGTCATTGTTTAATAGGAGGTAGTTAATCTAGGAAAAGTTCTTTAAGGTTCTGCGGTTTGCTGAGAATTCAGTTTTGCTTGTAGTTAAGCCTTTATATTTATTTCAAGAATGGCCACTTTGTAACCTGATCTGACTAGTGAGGACATTGCACAAGGGGGAGGGGTGCAATTTTCCCTCATCTTTGTGAGTACCATATCCAAGATATTTGCACACCTAGTACATGTGCAGACTAGCTGTTTCAGGATGTTTGCACTGACAAAATCTAGGAATCCTTGAACCTGTTTGTTAGTGGTTATGTATGTATCCCAGTTTATGCTGGTATAGTTGAAATCACCCAAGAATATGGTGTTGGGCTGAATTGTGAATAACTCCAGTATATTAAGTACTTGATATGGTTACCTGGATTCATAGGCAGGGACCTAGAGCTAGCAAGGCTATGGTACTGGACATTAGCAATGTACTGTATAGTTGGATGTGCATGTCATATTGCTTCACAGTCTTGAGGTGTGCTTACTTAGGAGACAGCTGGTATGCAGGAATGGACTTTCACTATTGGTCTTGATTGTTCTTTCATGGTGGTTGTATGACAATGGAGTTGTGTGTGAGCGGCTTGCTTCCATCATAAAAGCTGTTTTTGTGCATTTTTTTTCTTTTTTTTTTTTGTCTTGTTTGTTTTGTGATACCTGATGCAAGTTTGTTGTGTGTTGTACTTGTATTTGCTATGACTGGCTTTTCCGCAAAATTAGAAGTTATGTACCTACCATAACGTTCCATGTTAGTTGTCTTCTCTCGCCTTCTTTCTTGCTGGATGGGTTCGGAGCCGATCCTCGGCTCCAACTCGGCACTTGCTAAGCTCAAGAGTCACTTTTACCAGCTCGAGGCAGCCCCATATCCCATGATGCAAGGCGGTAATTACCCAGATCTCATTTGGTATCTAGAGGAAAAACTGCCTATAAAAGCTTTCCATCCAGGAAAGAGGAACAATTAACCTAAAAAGGCTGTAAAGGGAAACCAGGTAATCAAGGACAAGAACTAACTGGTGTCCAAGGAAGAAGAATCTTCCAGAGAAAGAGGGAGATCAAGGTCTGTCCAGGCTAGGGGGGCAGGAGGGAGGGACGCAAGAAAGAAGGCGAGAGAAGACAACTAACATGGAACGTTATGGTAGGTACATAACTTCTAAATGTTAAGTTGTCAATCTCGCCTTCATTCTTGCTGGATGGGACCGCGTCCCTAGCACCTCTATCCCGGGTGGCTCAATGGAACAGACTCTTGAGAACTGTGGAACCAAAGCTTGCCCTATCCCTGGAGGCCAAATCCAATTTGTAATGAGAAACGAAGGTATAAGGAGTGGCCCAAGTGGCTGCTGCACAAATAGTATCTAAGGGTAGCCTAGCCTGAAAAGCTGTAGAAGTGGCTAGACTTCTTGTGGAATGAGCTTTAGGTTTTGAGCTCAGCTGTTTGCCCCTAAGCTGATAAATGTCAGAAATGGTGGAAGATAGCCATCTGGATAAGGTCACTTTAGAAACAGGGAGACCGTTTCTATTTTCAGCATAAGAAAGGAAGAGCTGATCGGACTTCTTAAACTGCTTCGTTCTGTCCAAGTAATATCTGAGTTGGCGATGAACATCTAGGTAATGTAATTTTTGTTCCGCCCTGTTGGAATAATTTGGAAAAAATACAGGAAGATCAATGGATTGGTTTAAATTTGTCTTAGAAGCAACCTTGGGCAAAAAGGATGGATTGGTTCTCAAGGATACTCTGTCCTTGTGGAAGACCAAATAAGGGGGACGAACACAGAGGGCATGAAGTTCAGACACTCTTCTAGCCGAGGTAATAGCGACTAGAAAAAGTGTCTTCCAAGAAAGGAACTTTAATGAACATGAAGCAGCCGGTTCGAAAGGGGGAAGTATCAAGGATGTCAGCACTAAATTTAGGTCCCACTGTGGTGGAGGATCCCTAACAGGGGGTTTAAGAAGGAACACTCCTTTGAGAAAGGCTTTACAAAGTTTGTGGGACTTGATGTTGTGGTCTGCAAACCCGACATGGAAGTTCGAGATTGCTGCCAACTGAACTTTGACTGTGGAAGACGAAGAACCTGAGTGAAAAATTTCCGCTAGAAAATCCAAGACCGACTGAATAGGGGCAGTAAAGGGGTCTATGTTCTTAGATTTTGCCCAAAGGGAGAAGCGTTTCCACTTGCTAGAGTAAATCCTCCTGGTAGAGGACTTAAAAGAAGCTACTGTGATATCTCTAATGGGATTAGAGATCATAGGAAGCCTGGCTAAGGAAGGAAGTGGAGCAACCAAGCTGTGAGGTTGAGGGAAGGAACGGACCGGTGCAGTTGACCCGACTGGTGGGTCAAAAGATCTGGAGCTGGGTCGAGATGCCAAGGCTGCACAAAGAGATGGCGATGAATGAACGGGAACCAAATTTGTCGAGGCCAGTAAGGGGCAATGAGAATCGTTTTGGCTCTCAAGACGGTAGCTTTCTGGAGTACTTGTGGTATCAAAGGAAAGGGAGGAAAAGCATAAAGGAGTCCCCGGGGCCAATCCTGGGTAAGAGCATCTCTGGAGGGATGGCCCAGAAGTGGGAAGAGAGAGAAGAAGTCTGGGCATTTGCTGTTTTGAGGTGTAGCAAAAAGATCGCAGCACGGGCGGCCCCACTTCTGAAAAATCTCCTCCACTATGGATTGCTTGAGAGACCACTCGTGAGGCATGAGTATAGCTCTGCTCAATCTGTCCACTAAAATGTTGGTTTTTCCGGGGATATGCATTGCTACCAGAAACTGATGAGAGGAGATCGCCCATTGCCAAAGTCTGAGAGCTTCTCGACACAAGGGATAGGACTTGGTTCCGCCCTGCTTGTTCATGTACCACACGACGGACATGTTGTTCATGTGAACTGCAATAGTCCCTAAAGGAAGAAAGTCGTTGAGGGCTTGCAACGTTAAAAGCACTGCTCTCATCTCTAGGACATTTATGTGCAGGTGGTATTCAAACAGTTGCCACGTGCCATGAACCATCCTGCCTTGATAATGCCCCCCCCGCACCCGATCAGGGAGGCATCCGAAGTGACCGTGGCTACCGGGGCCGGGGGAACAAATGGTCTGCCCTGATGGACTAGAGGAGAGGAAATCCACCAGGATAGATGGTTCTTGCAGGTTTGTGTCACCAGGATCTTTTGACGCATGGGAAGCTGCTGGAAGGACCATCGGGTGAACAACATCCATTGTAGGAGACGCATGTAAAAACGGGCCAGAGGAAGAAGTGTGATGGCAGCTGCCATGAGGCCCAACACTTTCAGGACCAACCTGGCTTGTACCCTTTTGCTGGATAGGATGATCCAAACGTGGTTTTGGATATCTAGGATTCTCTGACTTGTTCGGTTTGCTGACATCCGAGTAGTGTCTAGATTTGCGCCTATAAAGGTAATAGATTGGCAGGGCGATAAGGAAGACTTTTCGAAGTTGACTGAAATTCCTAACTGACCGCAGAGACGTAGGGTGTAATCTCTGGCTTGGAGAAGTTGATGCCTGGTGGTGGCTGAGAGGAGCCAGTCATCGAGATACAGAAACACCTGGAATCCTTGACGTCTCAGGTGAGCCGTGACCACTGCCATGAATTTGGTGAACACTCTGGGGGCTGTAGTGAGACCAAAGGGCAGGGCTCTGAATTGAAAATGACTGGTCCCCAGCCGGAAGCGGAGAAAACTTCTGGAGCATCTGTGGACTTTTATGTGATAGTACGCATCCTGAAGGTCTATGGAGCACATCCAGTTGTCTTTGCCCAGAAAAGGCAAAATCGATTGAAGTGTGACCATCCGAAATCTTGTCTTTTTGACAGACTTGTTGAGCCTGCTGAGGTCTAATATTGGTCTCCAGTCTCCTGTCTTTTTGGGGACCAAAAAGAACCTTGAGTAGATTCAGGACTCTAAATGATCTGTTGGTACTGGCTGGATGGCCCTTTTTTTTAGAAGCTTTGAAACCTCTAGTTTTGCAATTTCCCTTAGACCGGGTGGAACGTCTGGAAGGGAACCTTTCTGAGGGAAGGGGCTTTCCTCGAAAGGAATCTTGTAACCCTTGGATATGATCGACTGTACCCATTTGTCTTGAGAGAGGGAAAAACAGGCTTCTGGGTACAGCGACAATCTCCCCCCGACTGCCTCCAAGGGTGGACAGTCAGGCAACACCTCAGGGATGCTGGAAGGGCTTGTCAGAGAGAGGCTCTCTGCTGCCCTGGTTCTGCGGACCTCCTCTGCCCCTAGGGCGGCGTCTATTGTTATTACTCCCTCTGCCTTTGGGGGTAAATTGACCACGTGCATCAGGCGTGACTCCCTGAGATTTTCGGAACTAAATTTTCCCTCCCTTCTGACCTTTGGGGTAAGGTCTAGAAGGGGTGGAGAAACGGACTCCTACGGCAGAAAGAGTCTTGCCGTCTTGCTCGCACCTGGTCAAAGTGTCCTTTACCTGAGGGCCAAACAATGTTGTCCCATCAAAGGGAGAATTTGTGAAGGACGCCTTAAAGGGGTCTGCAAAATTACAGAGCCGCATCCAGGACTGACGTCTGAGAGCCACTCCTGTGCCTGCAGCTCTACTCGCCCCATCGGCTGCATAAGAAATGAGCCACATGGAGGAGTTGGTTATGGAATTAAGGATTCCCAGCTGAGAGGCAATCTTTTCTTGAGCCCCTGCCGCTGACGGATCCTGTACTACTTCACCCAATTCTTTGAGGATGTCTCTCTGAAGTCTGGTGAAGTGACATAAATAATTCAGCGAACGCATAGCAAAGGTCGCTGAGGAAAACATCCGCTTGCCATACCTGTCCATGGACCTAGATTCCTTGTTAGGAGGATGGACTGGCATGGAAGGATCTGCAAGTTCCTTTTTGGTGGCGGCCGCCACCACCATGGCATCAACTGGGACACCCTTAGTAAGAAACTGCTTTTCAGAGGGGGCCGTGATAAACTTTGAAGGTCTCCTGGGGACTGGTTCCACCGAATCAGGAGATGCCCATGCCTTTCGAGCTATGACTTCCATTAGGGGGTCGAAAGGCGGAGACACCCAGGAGGTGGAGGGTCGAGATCCAAAAGCCTCCAGGTATACCGATTCATCCTCAGAGGGATTAATGGAGGGCCAGTTCCCCCTCTGTTTGAGGAGTTCAAGGATGTCTGAAAAGGAGACATCCTCAGAGGGAGATCTTGGGGACCCCTCCGACTCATCTAAATCGGTATCTGATGTTGTAGACTCAGGGGAGTCTAAGTGCTTCCTCTTGCAGGTCCTCTTACACGGGGGTTCACCTGAAGGATCAGGAGAAACCTCGGAAGAGGAAGTTCTTCCCAATGGGGAGACCTGGGGCGATGGATCTCTGGGTCTGGGGGCAAGAGAGCGGGAGGAGGCATCTACAGGCACCATAGAGGTAGGAGCTAAAGGAACTGACTGCTGACTAAGCTCTGGGGCTAGCACACTCCTCATCACCTCGAAGGCTCCCCTCCCAGGGAGGGTCGAGAGATTCCACTCCGAAGAAACAGGGATCCCTGGTCCCACCGAAAGGGAAGGCTCTGAAGCAGATGTCGGGGCCGAGCTCACCAAGGCCAAAGCTCCGAGAGGGAGAGCGTGGTCAGACAAGGGTCCGATGCCACTCGCCCCCTCGGAACCGACCAGGGAAGCCCGACGCCCAGATCCCTCCAAGGAAGGTCGCAAGGAGGAGATAGGAGTCGAGGACGACGGAGCTGAAAGGTGTGGTATCGGCTCCGAAGCAGCAACAGTCACGGTACCAATAATCTCCAGCTCCGAACTCTGTAGGAGAGTCGAAGGAGGAATTTCAGAAGGGTGTAGAATAGCGGTCGTCTGTTGAGACGGGCTATAGAGCATCTGGGCTAGTGCCTGTGATTTTAATAGCCTACTCACCACTCTCTCTAAGTCATGGTCTGAGAGCCTGGAAGACCTCGATGATCAGCTCCGATGGCTCCGCTCCGAAAGCAAGGGGGAGGCTGGAGCCGAGTGTATAGATTCCAATGAAGGAGATCTAGACCTCTTTTTTGACGGAGCCATCAGAGCCGAAGAATGTTCGGCTCCAGGCAGAGCCGACAGCTTGTCAGCTCCGAGCAGAGACATAGATATCTCGGCTCCAGCCGGAGCCGAGACATGCTTCGACACTAGGGTGTCGGATCCAGCCGGAGCCGACACAGGTGCCGAAGCCAGGGTATCGGCGCCGAATGGCGCCTGTACTGAAGCTTCCAACAAGGAAGGATCGGCTCCG
>NC_056734.1:239971757-240029257 GCF_019279795.1 Protopterus annectens | reverse complement strand
AGGTTGTGGCCAAAAATGGTCCGTGGACCTGCCCTAGTTAACTATCTACTAACTAAATAACTAAATTACTATCTTAATAACTAAATTACTATCTTAATAACTAACTATATAGTAGCATGAATAGGGTCTCCTTTTTATGACATGGGGGGCACAGGACACACTCAAGTGTACTGATGCCAAAGCTACCACGTGTCATTCCTGTATTTGTAAAGGCACTGCACCTGAAAATTGCAGTGCAGTACTGTATTACACACTGACATAGCACCAGGTATAAGGAATGAAATCCGGATACCGTATACTGACAATGTACAGTGCAGTCCAGGCAATGTGGTATATAGTGACATAAGGGTAAGGCGTACTTCACACTCCATTGATTACCGACTTATGCTTGCAGACTTCAGCACTGCAGAGCTTCACATTTACAAAGATTCCAAACCATTCTATACAAATGAAGTGCATGAATAATTCAAGAAGGCATGTGACACATTAAGTATCTGTGACGCAGTGTAAGGGAGATGCATGCTTTCAGCACAAATGCAAAGTTGTACTGTAAATTCAGGATCACAATAGAGGATGTTGTTCTCTAAAGCACAAATTTTTTTACTTCCTAATGTATACTCTAACACTGGAGATAACTGTGAAGTACATAACTATGTTCAAAAATGAGATTTATTAATGTAGAAATTAAAACAGTCTAATGACTTATTACCATTATTTTAAAAATGCATATGAACATTTTTTCATAAGGTACAGTTTTGCATGCCCTATAATGTGTATTCCTATGCATGTTTCAACAATTATGTGTTTTAAGAATGTTGGTATACTAAAGTTATGAATATGTGATATCATAGATACTTAATATGAACATAGCTAGGGATTTATGAAACGTGCAGCATAGGTTGAGTTTCATACTACATGTAATTTTTTCTGTGTTATTTTACCTCCTTACCTGCTGACTGTCAAACTTTTCTCATACTGGCCTTAAGCACATTCATTCTTTTGTCGCTCAAGGAGTTCCTGCTGTGGAGGTGAGAGCCATCTTGCGTGGTCCATCATCCAGGCCCTCACATCCATTTATTCTAGCAATGAGGGTATTTGTATGTCCTGTACGCACTGCCAGGTAACTGATGTGGGTCCTCACATCATCACAGGAGCCCACTACAACCTCTCTGTGTGAGTGAGTGCTGTTATCTACCTGCTAGTAAGGGCCACTGACACCAGCTTAGCCAGCCAAGCCCATATCTTCTAATGGCTACAACATTTTGGCCTGCAAGGCTCCTCTTGTATGTGCCAAAGCAGCAAACCAGACCTCCACTCCCTCCCCAGTGGAGTCTCAGTCTGTGCTTGTTACTCACTGCTACCCACCATTACCAGAATTAATTAACACAATAACCACTAGTAAAATTTGGGGCAAGTGTTTTGTGCCAGTTTTATCACTATATGTGACAGAGCTGGTATAGGGGTTGCAATTTAGATTGTAAGTGTTGATTTTTGTTTTATGAATCCCTTTGGAGTACTTTCTTTTTTTAATATGAGTAGGTAGGTAATTCATTGTGACTGGGTCTAATTTATCAAATGCCTTCTCACTGACTGGATTTCTGAATGGGAGTTTTATCAATGAAGTAGTATCTATGGGTGAATCTCTCGATGTGTATGTCTGTCTCCTAGTAAAGTTTTGAGAGGTGGGCAGTATTGTTGATCAACAATTTTGAACAGAAGTGAGGTAAACAGTATATTTACTTTGTATTGCACTGCAGCCATGTAAACCTTTTTTTTTAAACTTTGCATTGGATGGTGTATGTACTTGCTATGAATGCGGTGCTCTAGATTTTGTTTTCAGCAGATTGAAGTAACTAGATATTGTATAAGGAATGACAGGTAATGGTGCAACAGGTAGCATACTTTCCTTTGGTGCAGAAGGCTGTGGGTTCTATTCCCAAACCAGGTAGACCAACTGCTGAGCAACATAAGGAGGGTGCTACACTTCTAAGGTTGCCGCCCTTTGGATAAGACATTAAATTTAGGGTCCATCTGCTTAAGTTGGTGGTAGCTCAGATGGATGTAAAAGATTCCATGGCAAGTATCAAAAAGAAGCGAGAAAGTTCCCTGATGAACTGGTCAAATTTCGCTCAAAGCATAAATGCCACTTCAGGTCTCTCATGAAAAGAATCTACTAATCTAGTGAGACTATCCTGGTCAATAATGGATAAATAATGAGGGCTAGGCTATACTCTTCTTTTAAGATCATTACATTTTTAGTTATAGTGGCATGTACAGTAGGCCAGAGCAAATGCAAACTTTTGTAGCACAGTCTGAGTTGACCCAACACTTTGTTGATAATTGATTCTTAATGATGTTTGAGCATTAAACTGGGGAATAGTAATACTTCTATGTATTTGTGTTGGCTCACTCTGGATATATGTTTTCCTTGCAAATTTTGGATTATAAAAGCAGGCTGCTTAGCTAGCTGTTTAGTTAGTAACTGGAATGCTCTGAAGAGCACAACCCTGATTTAATACTAAGTTGATTAGTATTCATCCTGGCAGTTAGTTGTTGTTTTTGTGAAAGTAGTGGAGCTATTGGAATATAGGATGAGGATGCCCTCAGCATACATAACCAATTTGAAAGGGATGTTGTGTGCCAGATCACTTATTAACAGGGACGATAGAAGTGGTTCTAAAACTGATCTTTGAGGAATACCTAAGATGAATGTCCCTACATCTCAGAGGTGAAGATTTACTAGGACATGAATAGTTCTATCTGCTAAGTAGAAGCATACAATTTCAGGGACATGCATAAATTGTAACAGAGGTTCAGGGATAATAAGAAGGATGCCAAGTAACACAGCTGTGATGAGAAACCTAAAAAAAATGAATAAAATGGCATCAGCCATATAACACCTCCCATACATATATAATTGTTCCCTTACCAGCTGTTATCACATGGAAAATAAACCATGTGAGGAGCTGGTAAAGATCACCAGCCAAGAGATACACCAGTGTTAAGATGTGCAATAATATAAAAATAACAACTGGAATGAATGAAGGAAGGAAGGATAGGAGGAGGCAAAACACAGAAATAACATCCTGCAAGCATAAATAAACCTAAAGATAAACCTGAACTATGGTTTGAGCTGCCCAGAATGTAAAGAAAGGCTGATAAAATATGCTTTCAGGGGGTTAAGATTTACACAAAGCTAATCGAAGAAGATGCTGCAAGTTCACACACCTTTTGAATCTGACTCCATCATGAAATGGCTTTTCATTTGGCCTGACCTGTCAAGCACCTCCTGATTTCTGACTGATAAACAAGTCCTATCATATTCCAACAATTGTGTACCATTGATATTTTAATCGATTTTCACCCACACATGATCTATTTATACATAAATGTCAAGATAAAATGGAGAAGCTATTCATCCTTTGTAGGAATGACATTGTACAGTCACCCTAGTAGTAATACCATTATCCAATATGAGACATTTCTGCACCAAGGACAGTGTTAGAGGCAAATTTTCTCCCTGTACATTTATTTATTTACCGGGAAAGTCCAACATGGAATGAGCCAATTTTCAGAGGAGGCCCAGGAGAAATGCTCTGGGGACATCTTTGTAACATGGGAGAAAACCAGAGCACCCAGAGGAAACCCACACAAATGCAGGGAGGATATGCAGACTCCACACAGAAGGCATCCCAGCTGAGAATCAACCCAGAGAACCTCTTGCTGTGAGGCAACAATGCAAACTGCTGTACCACTGCACTGTCCAAACACCTTTACAGGTAAGGTCATTCTCCTGTAAAAAGGAAGATACACATTCACATTCAAAAAGATGTGCTCCCAAGTCCTAATGTATTACCTGTACACATCTATCAGGAAGCATTGGTCAGCAAACATATAATATCATTTTCCATGCAGAAATGAATTGTTGTATTTCATCATTAGAAAAACAGTTTTTATGGGTCTGCGAATATACCAGTGATTTTATGGGAGAGATTTAATACGTTATGAAGTAGCTAGGAAAGGATGGATAGGACTGTTGTAGTTTCCATGTGGACTTACCTGTTCAAACTATGGTATTTTAGGAGGTCTGGTGAGGAATCATTTGACATACCTCTTCCCATGTCTGAACTGACCTGAGAACCCTACTGATTAAAGACCGTCCCAGTGTATTATCTACTGCATCACATATAGCATTTTAACTGGGTTCACAAATACCATAAACATATTCGATGCAAAGGTCTCACCAGAAAGAGAACATCTGAGATAGGTTACCATCCCTCTGCATTCTAAAGCAAGTAGAATCAAATCTAGTAGGCTGATTAGGAAATAAGGTGACATCCCAGCTCACAGTCATTTCACAAACAATAATTATGGGCGACTTTAACATAGACTGGGCAGAATGTATTTCCCAACCCCATAAAAACTACATCAACCTACACAGCTTCACCCAGCTCATCCACCACCCCACCAGGTATAATAAAACATCCAACAAGCAATCAATACTTGACTGGATACTGGCCAGTAGACCAAACCTCTCATCTCACTGCGATTATTTACCAGACAGCCTCGGTAACCACCAACCAACCTACTTACTCAGACAGAATATCAGTCCAACCAAACAAATCATTTACTAGCAAATTAGGAACAAAAGGCATCTCAGCTTTGATGACCTCACATATAATCTTAAACACTGTGACTGGACACCACTCACCCATCTCCCCCTAGATGAAGCTGTTCACTATTTTAATACCACCTTCTTGTCTCTCCTAGATGCCCAAGCCCCCACCAGAACCATAAGAGTCAAATATAACCTTGCCCCATGGTTAATTAATGAAACTAAATCCCTATTAAGGACAAGAGATAAAACTTGGAAACACTGGCAAACAACCAAATCACACTCAGCACTTCAAACCTATTGTGAACTCAGAAATCAATCAAAAAAACACATTAAACAGGAAAAATAAATTATTACTCCAAAGCCCAAATCATGCACCATAATAACCTACAGAAATTCTGAATAGCCATAAACAAGATCCTCCAACCAGGTAAAGTTACAACTCCATCTCCTACTACAACCAATACTAATGACAATATTGCCACCCAATTTAATGCATACTTTATTGAGACTATACTACCATTGTCTGAAAAACAAAACCCCTCCTCTACCTCAACCAATTCCTACCAGACAATAATAAAACCATGTTCTCACTGCAACCAGTATCAATAAACATTATCAAAAACTACTAAAAAAACTAAAGCCAACCACTCTGGCAGTAGACAACTTACCAGCAGACCTCCTAAAATTAACCACTGACACCACCACCTATCCTGTATCCATCCTTATTAACAGATCCTTAATTGAAAACCAAGTCCCCATCATCTGGAAAATCTCATATATAATACCTCTTCATAAAGGAGGCCCTTCTACTGACCTTTCAAACTACCGACCTATAGCAATCCTTTCTCCACTCTCTAAAATTCTTGAAAGAATTGACCATAAACAAATCACAGAGTATCTGCACACTAATAAACTACTAACCAATACCCAGCATTGCTTCCGGCCATTCCAAGGTACAACTACCACATTAATGTCATTTATGAACATGCTCAACTTCCATAGAAATAATGGTAACTATGTATCCTCTATATTCTTAGACCTGTCAAAAGTCTTTGATATGGTCTCTCACAGCAATCTCCTGAATATTCTCTCTGACCTTAACATATCCCAGTCTACCCTTGCCTGGTTCCAGAGCTACCTACCTGGGTGTCAGCAAGCTGTACACTGGCAACAAACAATATCATCCCTTCTTCCCATAACTCTTGGTGTTCCACAAGGCTCAATTTTAGGGCCATTACTCTTCTCTATTTTCACCAATAACCTGCACACCTCAGTCCCACAAGCATCACTCATTCAGTACGCAGACAACTCTGCAGTCATCTGTGTTGCTGCTACCATAGAAGAACTTCAGAAAGTAACACAACTATCCTTCCTAGCAATTGAAACCTGACTAACTAATTCTCAGTTAATTCTTAACCCCCCAAAAAACAAACTTATGTTATTTCATCCCATCAAAGCATATGCATCTCCATGTACTTTTAACTTAACTACATTAGATAATACAACCATTTCCCTCTCACCGCATACTAAGCTGCTAGGTGTAGAAATTGACTACAATATGAGATTTGATATCCACATATCACAAACTGTAAAAAAGTTCATAAAAAATTGGAACTTTATACAGGAACAAACAATACTTTACAAATGGCACTAAAGCCAAAATCGCCCGATCACATTTGATATCAACACTGCTTTATGTATCCCCCATACTCACTAACCTTAGAAAAGTAGATTTAGCCAAGCTTGAAGCCTGCTACAATAAAATTGCTAGATAAGCCACAAATTCCCCATCAAGAACTCACCACAGTAACCTCCTTAAAAAACTCAACTGGCTAGAACTCCCAGATCTCCTACTATATAACCAACTAACAGTAGCCCATAAGATATTCTACCAAAGGGAAAGAACACTCGCACTCCAAAATATACTGCCACCATATACCACCTCTAGAACTTTACACTCCACCAATAAACCACTTATTAAAACTAAGTCAACCAGAAATTCAGCCGGGGAATCACTATTCTCAAACTATATAGGCACAGTCTGGAACTTACTACCATATGAAATATCATCCACCCGACCCTCTCTCAATTTAAAACATTGCAAAACTCACCTAATAAACAAGTGGCTATGCCCCTGCAATGCCCCTGACTAGACTAAAACCAGCACTCTTTTCAAGTTAATATTGCCCATAACCCTACCCCCACCTACCAAGCTTATCATACCACGGCTGACTTATATCTGTCAAGTTACCACTGTCAACCATCTATCACATTCTACATCTACTAATGCCTAATTACTTCTAAACCCACTCTATTGTAAATAAGTTACTGTCTAAACACTATCTAATTATAGCTAACTCCACTACTATAGTGTATAAACTGGTGTGTGTTTTCTTTACTGTATATGATGTAAAATTACATAATCTTTACAGTGGTTTACATATGAAATCATAGTTTTCTTCTACAAAGATACTATTCCTATATTAATATCTATGCTGTGTAAATGTCACATATATTATTGTTTGGTAACTGTGGAGCTTTTCTCCCTGGGTCTCCGCTGAAAATGGACATGTATCCAGTCGGACTTTCCTGGTTAACAAATGTAAAATAAAAAAATAAATAAAAATAAATAAAACTTTCTGCTTGCCATATAAAGTGTACAGATCCTAACCAGGCCTAATCATTGAGGCATTTCTGTCATATTTTTTAACTACCTTTGTTATATTGCTTGGTTCAGTCTAAGAAAGACGTCAAAGTATAGTCAGGGTAAGGGGATGATTGTACTTTATTGCAGTTACTGGACAGATTCTGGAGTCTCATGAAGGTAACTAGATTACTTTTCTAATGTAAAGACCAATGGATGTGCCCAAACCAGAAGGGATCTAAATATGGCTGCTAAAGTTGCACTTTACAGGCATGAATGGGTAATCTCTCCCTGTTGTTTTAGGCAGGTAATATAAATGTAAGGCAGCAGTAGGGCAAAATGGTTTCTACAAAAATTCCTAAAAAAGTATGAAACTCGTCTCTTTGGGGAAGTAATGCAAAGTTAAGGCTACTTATGGTGAAACAATTTCCAAAAGATTTCCCAAAAAGACTGTCCCATAATGCCTACAAATAAGGCATTGGTCTTACTATCTAATAATTATAAAAGAGCTTCTTAAAAAAATATTAAAAGAACTGCTCATTTTTGGGCTGTGACAGGAAAAAAAGCTCTTTTCAGCTGCCATACATTTTAATATTGTGTTCCCTGGTACCTAATGTTAAAGTAGTAGGCATGAGTGCCAATATGGTATGAAACTTCAATTTCCAGTTCAGTCCATCTGCATTACTGTGCATATGGAGATCTTGTGAAAGTGAGGCAAAGATTTACAGAATTTATGGAACATTCTAGATGGGTCAGTAAGCACATAAGGTTATTATTACGGGCTGCTGGTTTAGCTGGATAAAAGAGTGAGACAGAAAAAGATAAAACCCTTAGGTCAGGAGTTCTATGGCCATTTCAAACAGTACTAGAAAGAGTAAATATCCCTGTCTCCAAAAATGATGGTCTCATTTTCACTTTTGTCACACTCCCTTAATATTTGCTATGCATATAACCTAAAAAACGTGCATGAGAAATAAAGTAGCTTAAATCTTCAAATAAGTATGCCACTGTAATTTGTCAAATATTTTCTATGTACCCATTGTGACTAGGATGACTGGTGTATTGCAGCAATATAAAAACTGAGTAGTTTTTTTTTCTTTTTTTTTTTTTTACAGTAGTCCTTCTCTGATTATGAAACTTACCTCCCAGCTGCAGTATTTACTCATTCATTCTTTCCTAGTTGAACCCCCTACAACTTATTCATTCTCATGTTGTGAGGGGTCAGAAGACTGTGAATGGTGTCAGAAAACTGTCATTATCAATTGAGATGATCAGGGGTTTTCTCTTTCTGGCCCTTCCTTTTATGAGCATGTTCACTGGCATCAGAGGAGATGGCATGCAGTGGGCTTTTGTGTTGCACAGTCAGGCTTCTGTGAGTTGTGATCAATTAGCCCTGCTTGCCCTCCAAAGCACCCCATGTAATCTGTGATTTACACAGGCGATTCCATCCTAGAGAATGTGCCCTAATCACATACCTCGTCAACCCACCCCAAAAAAGTGGTAAGTAGGCTTAGACCTCATCATTCTTATCCATCTGCATGCCAATTCCAGCTATCTAACAATCCGTTATTCGTGTTTGGGTCACCTCGGTTGTAGTGAAGGAGTTAACAATGGAGCTAGCTTTGTAACAACTGAATCTCGATTGGGTCCTTTTGTGGACAGTCACCTTTTGCCTTTCTTCTAATGAATCTGCACCGGTCATCATGAATCAGAGAGGTGAATCAGATAGGTTAGTACACTGTAATCTGTTCACTGACATAGCCATATAAGCTTTGCAGTCAAGATTATGCAGGGAAATTGGAAATAAGAGCCAGGATACTGATGGTTAGTTTCTGGCTTAATCACTGAGGTCAAAACATATGCTTCTGTAGTAAAGCTATTCCCTTCTCTCTCTGATATTGACAGGAAGATTCTGTGGGAGGGTAATGACCTTTGGGAAGAACAGTTTATACATCTCTGACAGCAGATCAGTTGAACCATAGGATATACTTGTTTTCCATACTACTGATTGGAGATGCCAAACAATAAACAATTAAATTTCAAAGTTTGATCTTGTGTGAAAACATTCATCCTACAGTGGTCTAGAAATCACAGGAGCTGTGATACAGAAGTCTTAGCATCCGAGGAACTTAGTTTGACAGAATGCCTTAAAGATTTTTGTGAATGTGTGTTAAATAAAAACAAATTAGGACAACACAAAAGGCTCAGATGCAAAAACTTTACTAGTGTACACCAGGAGGCAAAAGACCATACAATACAAGTATAGAATTCTGTCTGGCATGATACAGGAAGTGTTCTTCATTTTATAATCATACATTCAAGCTGTGCCCACCTTACTGATGTGGTCAGTCATAAGGCACCTACATCACTATAGTCTACAATATTCTATTCATAAGAAAAAGCTGATGTTATACTTTTCAAAAGTTTTCTCATGAGAATAATACAGCCTTGCAAAGCACCTGGTCAGTTATAATGTCTTTCTGTAAATGTTATTCTTTCAAGGTTTCAGTCCTGCTCGAATACAATAGTCAGTTCAGTCTTGTAATACACTTCTTTGTTCTTCTCGCAACATTACTTCTAGCAGCTGTGCTTTATCTCTTGATAACATTTGCAAGGCCAACCATCTCAGAGGAAGGAAGAAAGATTTTCAATGCTCTATACATTCATTTTCCTGACCCAGCAGATAATCATTAGTGAAAAACATAAGCTTGCTGAGCTGGCTACTGCCAGGGTCAGAGTTCAATCACACTGCAGCTCCAAAGCTTCAAGCAATTACATGTAAGATCATTCTTACTGCCATATTGTAAAATAGAATAAAATGCATTACATACTATTTGCTTTTTAAACTAGCACTTTATATGTGTTCAAATACACATTTTTCTAACATTTTCCTCCCTTTTAATACTTTTTATTCTATTCAGAAACATAAACAATATCATATTGTTCCCTAGCCTTCTCCTTTAAGGACTTTTAACTTGGCAAGTCATTTGTTTTACATTTCGGAAAGAATTTCATTTGGAACCAATAGATCCAATTCAATGTCTTGGTACATAGTCTCAGTTACAGATATATCAACAAATTCTCTAACTAATCTTTTCATACAGGGAATACCACAACAGACACATGCTCCTAATAAGAGCAGAACGACACAAATAGCAATCAAAATATTCATTAGGATTGAACCCCCCCACCAAATAGATTCTTGAAAAAGTTCATCAGTGGGTTTGGGCCTGGTTCAGTCATGGCCGATACCTGCTGTATTACCTCTAGGTGGTCATTTATTTCATGCTTATTATCTGGTATAAACGCACAGCATTCTTCTTTGATAAGCGTGCACGTACCACCTCCCGCTGCTAGGGTGAAGTCAAGAGCCATTCGGTTTTGTAGCACAACAGTTCTCATTGCATTCATTTCATCAGTCACAAGTTCAAGAGCGGAAAAAGTTGCATTACTCATTACTTTGAGAAGCTTTGACAATTTTCTCAGCTCCCAGATCGATTTGACTGCTCCATAGGCTGGGAATATTCCAGCCCAGGATATAACACTGTCACTCAAGTCCATATGAGTCAATTTTTCTTTATCTTTTACGGATGGGTGATCCTTCTAGCCAGCTTCGATCTTACCCACTGGATTAGCAGGTTTTTCGACTGAATTCCCAGTTTTTCGAGCTACATCTCTCACTTTTCGTATCTTACCTAGAGGTAATTCTGCAATATGCCTTATAGCTGGAACCAGATAACCCAAAAAACAACTGCCGGACCAATTCTCAGGTAGCCATTTGTATGCCTTTTTCCCACAAACAAAATAACAGTTTTCTACTTTAGTACTGATGCGGGTTAACTCCGAATGAAACATTTTCTTGTCTATAACAGACAATTGTTTATGCAATTCAGGATTTTTCTGCACATCTTTTATGGTCATTTTCATTAAGTTCAAATATGAATCATAATTTGTGCTACAACTAGTACTTTTATCTTTAGCCTTAATATAGCATTTATAAGATACAGTTATGTTACAGTTACTCCAACCAACTTGGAGTGTATCATTTTTATAGAAACAAACAATTCCTCTCTGTGTAATAGGCAAATACAATGCAATTTTGTCCTGTGATCTCACAGAACCTGTATCAAAAAGTAAGTTCTCCCAAGTCTCATTTATCCCCAGAGGGACAGCGGACATTAACAGTCCTCCTTATGCTGTTGGTATAGCAGTACAAACCCAGCAATTTGAAACGTTCATAGTCTCTACATATACACGCTTCATAGCTAGGTATGTGTTAAAATTTGGATGCCAGTCTATAGACAGTTCATCACGTTTCTCCACTTTCATTTGTGTGGTTATATGCAGGAAAAACCACAACAAAAGGAAAGTCACCACAATCATAGTCAATAGATGTATAGTTAGCAAGATGGTTAAACAATATCTTCGGGGTTGGTTTGTATTTTTACTCATTTTGCTCTTGGCCATCCTGCCTTTGTGGTGTATCAGTCACAAAATGTTTATCAAGCTGAAAGTTCTTTACCGGTTTACAGTGCGTCAGGTGGACCCAGGACGACCTCTCAGCAACTTTGACTGCAGTAGGCATCACCAACAGTACTTGGTATGGACCTTCTCACTTCTGACTTGTCCAGTTTTTCTTTTTTACGACCTTCAGCCAAACCCAGGACCCAGGGGTCAGCACCGCTTCCAGTCTCGTTTGTTCTTTATCTGAAAAAGAGTTCAACTGCAAAACAGTCTTATTTGTTAACAATTTCCTCATATGATTAGCTAATGAGCTCTCAGCCTCCAGCTCTGCAGGCATGAGAGCTTTCCACTGTGGCACATAATATGCCCTTCCAAATATCACTTCAAAGGGGGTCAAACCCTTTACGTTTGGAACTGTTCTCATGCTCAGCAGTGCCAAAGGCAAACAGCAAATCCAATTCTTCTGTGTTTCATTCATTAATTTTCTCAACTTATTTTTCAAAATTCCATTGTACCTTTCCACTAGTCCTGCAGACTGTGGGTGGTAAGCACAATGATTCTTCAAGGAGATCCCAAAGAATCTCCCAAGTTGTTGGATTGTCTGGTTGACAAAGTGTGTCCCATTGTCACTATAGATTCTTTCCGGTATGCCAAATCTAGGAATTATTTCTTTTATTAGGGCCTTTGCCACTGTCGCTGCATCCGGATTTTTAGTTGGAAAAGCTTCTACCCATTTGGAAAACATGTCTATAATCACTAAACAGTATTTTTTCCCTTCACATTTACTCAGTTCTATGAAATCCATACAGATAGTATGGAAAGGATATGGTGGTATAGGAAAACTCCCCTGCTTGGGTTTGAATGCTCCTTGTGCATGATGTTTGTTACAAATATGACATGCTGCACAAAATTTTTGTGTGAAGTTCGTGAATCCGTATGTTTGGAATATTCGATTTACTAACTGTACCATCCCCCCTGTTGAGACATGGCTCTGCCCATGGCTCAACAAAGCTGCATATCTAAATAAATTAGACGGCAATATTGGCTTTTTCTCTTTGGAGATGTACAGTCCATTTTCGAGGATTGCACCTCATCTCTCCCATTTCTGTTTCTCAGCTTTTGTAGTTAACGTCTGCATTGTTTTCAACATTTCTAAATCTAAAATCTCAGAGGGTTGTAATTCCTCATTCAAAAGTAAAGTTTCTGAGTCTGAAGCTGCTTGCTTTGCAGCTGCATCAGCTCGTGCATTACCTTTTGAAATCGAATCCTGTTGTTTTGTATGAGCTACACATTTACAAATAGCTACTTTGGTAGGTAACTGAATAGAATCTAATAAGTTCAAAATAAGTTGCGCATGATTAATCGGTTTACCAGTAGATGTTATCATTCCACTATTCTTCCATTGTTGCGCAAAAACATGCACTGTAGAGAAAGCATACTGACTGTCAGTATATAAGTTCACACATTTGTCTTTCGCTAAAGTGCAGGCCCGTGTCAAAGCTATCAATTCTGCTGCTTGAGCAGACAAGTTATGCTGTAACGGTTGGGCTTCTAAAATCTCTGTATCTGTAACTACTGCATACCCTACTAGATTCTTCCCCGTAGGACCCTTTCTGCATGAACCGTCCACATAAAATGTCACCTCGGCATCATCCAAGGGCATATCAGTGAGATCCTGTCTGGGCAAAGTTATTTGCTCAATTTCCTGCAGGCAACTGTGTGGTGTGCCATCCACAGGAGTCGGAAGTAATGTTGATGGATTTAATGTTGTACAACATTCAATTACCATATGAGGTTGGCTCAGCAGTATGGTCATACATGAAAGATGTCTAGCAGGAGATAGATATGCTATTTTTTCTTGCAGTAAAATTATTGCAACTGCATGAGGCACTCTCAATGTGAGAGGGTGGAATAATACTACAGAGGCCGAAGCCTGTACTGCCATTGCAGTTGCGACTACTTGCTTGCACACAGTGAGGCAATGATCGCGCCACTGGGTCTAACTGTGAGGAATAGTAAGCTATGGGGCGTTGTTTACTCCCATGCTGTTGCGTCAGAACTGATGTCATGTATCCCTGTTTACAATCTACGGTTTGAAAAAATCTTTTGTGGTAATTTGGAAGTCCTAAAACTAATGATGAAGCTATCAATTGTTTCAGTCTGCAGAAAGCTGTTTCTGCTTCAGGTGTCCATTGTAATACATCTTGTGCTGCCATTGGTGTTTTATATATTAAATCAGCCAATGGAGCAGATTCTAAAGCATAGTTCGATATCCAACTTCGACAAAAATTAGTCGTTCCCAAGAAGGACATCATTTCCTTTTTGGTTGTTGGTTTAGGTGCCTGTAAAATCACTGTTTTTCTATCCTCATCTAGTATTCTACCTTCTTTGGATATTACATATCCTAGGTATCTAACCTGTTTTCTCCAAAGTTGTAACTTACTTTTATTTACTTTGTGTCCTTGTGCTGCTAAAAATTTCAATAATGCTATTGTATCTTCCCTGCATTGCTGTGGGTAGGGGCTGCTAGCAAGATGTCATCTACATAAAGTAGAATCTGACTACCCCCTGGTGGAGTAAATCTTGCCAGGTTGCTAGCCATTTCTTGTGCAAATATCGTTGGACTTTCACAATATCCCTGCGGTAGCCGAGTATAGGTATATCTTTTACCTTGAAATGTAAATGCAAACCAATACTGGCTATCAGGATGTATAGGTATTGAAAAGAAAGCATTGCTTATATCTACCACAGTAAAATATTTTTGTTGTGGCTTCAGATCGTTTAACAAAGTGTGTGGATCTGGCACCGTAGGTGCTCTGGGTATTATTGCATTGTTTACGGCTTGTAAATCCTGTACCATCTGCCATTCCCCGTTTGCTTTTTTAACAGGAAATAGAGGGGTATTACATGGTGAATCTAGAGATTCTACCAGTACTCCTTCCTTGAGTAATGCTGCTATTATAGGCTTGATTCCCTGCTCTGCATCCTTCCTCAAGGGGTATTGTCTTTTTTGTGGTCTAAATGCAGATTTTGGTATAATGGTTACTGGACCTGCTGTTCGAATAAGTCCTACATCTGATTTTCCTGTTGACCAAAGAATGTTTGGTATATTGCACAAGGCTTTTTCTTCTTCTTCTAATAAGAATGCTAATCAGCTGTCTTCACTATGTTGTAAGTGTACAGCTGGATGTGTCTGTGTAAGCCAATTCAATTTCTGTTTTTGTACTCCCTGTTCTGATAATTCTGAATCAGTTTGTTTTTCCCATTTTGTTACTTTTTCTCCTAAATCTGCCCACCTCACAGCTTTGTTCTTTGTCAAGCTGACATGTGGCAGTCTATTGGATTTGTACAGTTTCATGAATTCCTGAGGTAATGAACAGCTTACTACACTGTTTCCCTCAGTATCCCAATATAAAGTTCGTAACACTAATCTGTTAGCAGGATTTTTGAACAATTCTTGCTCATATTCCTTATCTGGTCCTGGCATACTACAGTAGTATAGAGTATAATGTAACAAATGCTGTTGGTCAATGTCAAGGAAGGGGACCTTACTGATGGCTACGTTCATCAGTTCCTCGGTTACTGCCCCTGGACCAGTCGTAACTAGATCCTGGCTGTACCAGTAAAAGGTTTCACCCTCCGATTGCACCACAAAAGTATCCATTTGTCTTTGTGCTTCCATACCCTGCATAGTAGGAACTACTGCTATGCCAAATATCTGCATAAGGTCTCTTCCCAGTAAGTTTACTGGACATTTTGCAGAAACTACAATTTTACTTTTCTGAGTCATATCTGAAACTGGGTCAGTTATTGCTATATCATGGGAGAGTGGTTCCCTATATAGCTGTCCATTTACTGCTTTCACTAGTATATAGTCAGGTGATTCAGAATGCTCTGGTAACTTTGAAGGGTGTATCAAAGTTCGAGATGCTCCTGAGTCACACAAGAATTTCACTTCCCTACCTTCCACCAGAAGCATAACTTCCAGTTTTGTGTCTGCCAAATAGAGCTCCAAGCTCAATAATGCTAAGTCTAAAACTTCACTTTCTTCATCCTGTACATCTGCTTGCACTTCCTCTGTTCCTTCTACTACATTTACATTTGTCCTTTGTTTGCTAACCTTTTCTGATGATTTCTGATTGTCATCACTATCATATAGTCAGTCCTCATCACCTTTATCTTTATCTTCTGTAGTCGCCTTTTTATTTAGCCTGCAATCCCTTGCTAAATGTCCTTTTTTACCGCACTTAAAGCACTCACCTTTCTTTTTTCTCTCTTCAAAATCCTCTGATTTTTTGTCAGATTGTTTATTACCGAGTATTTTTCTTACCCTTTTTACCTCCCTGCACAACGAAGACTTCTGCTCCATCTTCCGCTGTGAAGACCTGTGTCTTCTTTTTCTTTTTACTATTAAAATGCCTTTCAGCATGTCTAGCATACTCAAGTAAGGCTTGTAGCCTACTTGTTCGATGGTCTATCATATGCTTTGTAATGAAGCTACTAATAGGTGCAATGCAACATTTCAAAAATGCATTTTTCAGTTGCTGTTCATATGCGCTATCATTCGTCTGACTTTCAGGAATAGTCATGCCACTATGGTTATTGAAACATTCCAATAATCTACCATAGTACCCATCTACAGTTTCATTATCTTGTTGTATGCATTGGTTAATGCAAGTCCAATCTGCTCTAGGTTTCCATTTCTCAGAGATTCAGTCTGTAAGACCTTTCACTCTGGTGTCTAATTCTGCGTCACTATGTAGGAGTGGCTTAAGTTGTGCGTCACGAGCATTCCAGGTGCCACAAATCATGTGCCAATCTGGACCTATAATTTGTCTAACTACCTTTTCTACTTCTTCCCCATTTAAATGGTAACTTAGTCTCATACCTTGTAAATCTTGTATAAACTTTTTATGATTAATTTTCGGGTGAGGGATTCCCTCTGTAGCTTTTCGAATATCTTCCGGTGTCCATGGTCTATATACCAGAAGAGTTGGGTCCTGCCCTTCCTGTCCTGCCTGAGGGTTTGGTACCTCGATTAATGGACAGATTTCTTCACTCTTCTAGTGAGTCTCTCCCTATTTGATATAAATCTGTGTCCCTAAGTGTTTTACGTGTCCGGGACCTAGTTTCAATAGGTTCTCTAATAAACGGTTTTAATGCCCCTGCAACTTCAGGATAACGTGGAGGTAGACTAGCCTGTCCTCCTGCTTCATATCCTAAAAAGGGTATTGGAGGGGGCGGAGGGGGAGGGGCCGTCGCTATTACTGTATTATTATCCTCTTTGTCTAAAAATAATGCTTTCGCATTCTTAAGTTTCTGTTCCCTTCGGTTCACTTCCTCAATCCACCTGTGTGCCTGAGGAATGCCTAATTGTCGTTGTTTCTTTGCCTGACCTTCTGCGTCAGATTTAAGCTGTTTTAAAAGTTTAACTAACAAAATTTTATTTAATTTACCGTCAAATTCGTATTTATTAACCCATTTTGTATAATACCTTATATTATCTGCTCGTTGTAACTGCATATATTTTGCATCATCAGTTAGGGGCGGATCTCGCGATTTTTTAGTGCACTGATTTCCCATGTCAAAAGAAAACTGTTACGTAACCCTTTTCTTACCACGTGGTATCTTAGTTTCTTACACAGTTTATCTAGAATAACTGCCTACCTTATTCTGTTTCCCTGATCTATGACAAAATATACAGTAATTCCTTATGTCCCTGATCTGTACAACAAATCTATGACAATAACATTTACTGTAACCTAGTCCCTGATCTAAAACAGAAAAAAGGCAAAAATCTTCCTACCTGAGCCTCTTGGGTCCACCAGTTCGAGACCGCTCTTCGGCCACAGATCAGAAAAGTGGCCAGCCTCTCAAGACGACAATTCAGTCGGAGGTCTTTATGCTTCAAGAAGAACCGCTTTGGTAGCTTCTCCTGCGCAGTATTCGACCACCAGTACACTTCTGATCTGTAGCTGTCGAGGGCTTCCGGTCAAAGAATGGACCAAACTGTTAAATAAAAACAAATTAGGACAACACAAAAGGCTCAGATGCAAAAACTTTACTAGTGTACACCAGGAGGCAAAAGACCATACAATACAAGTATAGAATTCTGTCTGGCATGATACAGGAAGTGTTCTTCATTTTATAATCATACATTCAAGCTGTGCCCACCTTACTGACGTGGTCAGTCATAAGGCACCTACATCACTATAGTCTACAATATTCTATTCATAAGAAAAAGCTGATGTTATACTTTTCAAAAGTTTTCTCATGAGAATAATACAACCTTGCAAAGCACCTGGTCAGTTATAATGTCTTTCTGTAAATGTTATTCTTTCAAGGTTTCAGTCCTGCTCGAATACAATAGTCAGTTCAGTCTTGTAATACACTTCTTTGTTCTTCTCGCAACATTACTTCTAGCAGCTGTGCTTTACCTCTTGATAACATTTGCAAGGCCAACCATCTCAGAGGAAGAAAGAAAGATTTTCAATGCTCTATACATTCATTTTCCTGACCCAGCAGATAATCATTAGTGAAAAACATAAGCTTGCTGAGCTGGCTACTGCCAGGGTCAGAGTTCAATCACACTGCAGCTCCAAAGCTTCAAGCAATTACATGTAAGATCATTCTTTCTGCCATATTGTAAAATAGAATAAAATGCATTACATACTATTTGCTTTTTAAACTAGCA
Organism: Protopterus annectens; assembly: GCF_019279795.1. Lineage (NCBI taxonomy): Eukaryota > Metazoa > Chordata > Ceratodontiformes > Protopteridae > Protopterus > Protopterus annectens. The sequence goes on along the minus strand of NC_056734.1, from coordinate 240,010,837 downwards.
CTTTATATGTGTTCAAATACACATTTTTCTAACAATGTGGAAGTAAGGAACACCGCACAGATATACTTAATTTCTATCTATCTAGCTAGCTATGTATCTATCTATGTATACATACATACATATATTTCTGTCAGGGTAGGCAAGCCCTCCTTGCATCCTCAGCTAACTATATATATTCTGAGACTGCACTACAGTGTGGAAAGAGCAAATCCCTGAATCCCCACTCTATCATGATCGAAGAAAATAGTACACCTTCATATACCTGTGTTCAATATTGTGTATTTATAGATACATATACATATATAAATATATATATATATATATATATATATATATATATATATATGGATCTACCTGACAAGATCGAAAACTCACAACACTGACAACCACATGACCGACACCATATCACCGACAGCCGAAATATCGTTATCGGAAGAAGACCATAAAAAAGGGACATACAATTCCCTTTCAACTGCTCTGCCCCCCACATCCCCTGTAACTTTAATATACCAACTCCAAGATCGCTCTACAGTGCAGGAATGGAAATCTTTCCATTCCGTACTATAGTGAGATGCCGGTTCCGCATTGTCGGCATTCCGAGTGTCGATCATATGGTGTCGACCATATGGTTGTCGGCATTCTAGAGTGTCGGCAATGTCAGGTAGACCCATATACATATATATATATATATATATATATATATATATATATATATATATATATTTATATATGTATGTGTGTGTGTGTGTGTGTGTGTGTGTGTGTGTGTGTGTGTGTGTGTGTAAGTATTTTAAGTGTCTTGGTTATGTTCTCAAGTAAGAGGATCTAAGTAACAAACTTTTAGAGTTGGATATAACCACCTTGTCATATAAAACACGAAATGACAAATTTTTGGTTCAGAAAGTGTGTTATGCTTGCATTTTATTTTGTTGATAAAAGTGGCTCCTTGAAATTTGTTATGTTGCTGAAAGCTCCAACCATGACATCATGAAAGACCAAATAGACAATGACTCACTACCTAAATAAATGTACAGGCTACTGTGTTTCGATACTAAAGGCACAAGCAAGAGTTTTGTACTATTTAGAAAGACAAGTTTTCAACAGTGTCTTGTGGGTGGTACACCTTTCAGTGAAAATTTAGACATGTGATGTTGTAATACTTAATCCTGAATGTAAGTAAGAAGTTGCTTTTCTAAAAAGTAAAATGGTTTTGCTTACCCATCATGCTCTGCAGTAGTTTGTAAATGATGGCCTCATATCTACATTGTCATTATCCTGTGGGTGTCGTTATAGAAGAAAAACTTATGAAAAATGAGTTTACATTGAAACTAAAAAGTCAAGCAGCACACTCTAAAATCTTTATGTTTTTGCAAAATCACTTTCACCTTTACCATCAAAAGTATAACTGAAAATAAAACTAACTGTAAAAGGAGGGGTTGGCATAATTGTTGTTTTTATGTCAGAGATACAAGGAACAAGGTCGGATTCTGTCTTCTGGTTTTTAGCTAGGCTTGTAATATTCTAGAGACTGATAGCCTAGTATTTACCTATGAACACAGAAATAACATAACAGGAAGAATAGACTTTAATTTAGATATGTTTAATATTTTGTGTAGCTAAAAAAATTAATTGAAAGCAAAGTGTTCTGACATTTGAAAGTCACGTAAATATGATATAATCAGTCCTTGAGGTGGCTTGTAAATGAGTTGACATTGAGCTTGACCTATTTACTGTTATCTGGACTTCCATGGAAAGGTTGCCATTAAGACTTACAGGGCAGGAAGCAAAATTCCATTACACCAGCTAAACAGACCTGTTAAAATCCTACTACACTAGAAAGTCAGACAGATTCTTGTCAAATTGGTACAGTCTTAGACAAAGTATGGTATCTCTTTCAACATATAGAAAAAAATCAGTGTGGACTCTTATAAAAGGACATCACAGTTGTAGTGGAAATGAGGATGTTTATTCAGACAATAACACTTGAAGTGTACACTAATAAAAATACATTAAAAATATGAATACTCTGACTTAAAAGTCCTTCCTTTTTGTCATATTTTTAGGTAAAATCTCTTGACAGTCCTTCCACAATTGGTAAAATTTCAAAACAATGGTCTGGTGTTATTAAGGAGATGTTCACAGATGGAGATCATTTTGGAATTCTATTTCCAATGGACCTGGATGTTAAAACAAAAGCTGTGATGGTCGGTGCCTGTTTCTTAATAGTAAGTATAAGCATACAATTATTTAAAATGCCCTAAATACGTTTCATGAGTTCCACTATGCAGATGTGGCATCCAGTACAGTCATTCCTTTGGAATCCTAAAGGGAGTCGGGTATTGAGAAACATGCCATGCCTCAGTTCAAAAGATAAGGCACTGCCACTATGGCCATTTCCAAAAGAGGAAGCAGGCTTGTCTCACTGAAATATTTTGGTGTTGTACATCACTAAGGCTCGCCAATGCACAAGCTGAAATCAGCAGTAAAGCCCACTGAAATAAAAAGGATTCTCAACAAGGTGGAAGCTTTACCAAGAAGTGGAACTAGGTACTGTAGGCAGTACTTGGTTTGAAGACAGACTGCCTTCAGTACCTAGTTTCATATACAGTTACAGCTGTACTGAAGGATTTGGGAATAAGGAGGGGCATAACTCAAACCATGTGTGTGTGCACAGTTGTGTGTTGTGTGGGCTGTCCCCCAAATCCCCCTATGGGGTCAACTCACTTTAGTATTTTCTTAATAAAAGATTAAACTCCCTGGTGGGCTAGTGTTTCCACATCCATGTCACTCTTCCTGGACAGAGTGAATACAGGCATGACAGCCATAATGACCATCATACCTTCAATCATCGGTCGGCCCTGAGATGATGATATACAAGGTTGTGGGGTTCAGTGGTGAGGCTGATTTCCAGTTTTCGATATAGCGATGGTGGAATGGCACAGGCTGTTTCCTCTCACTACTCTGGCTTTATGGAATCTGGCCCAGAGTGTCATATCTACCTGAAATATTGACTGTAATATAAAATTATGTTTATTCTGCACTGCACTGTTATGTAAGTGCTATCACAGTATGCAAAGAACAACATGCACCAGACTACAGTCCATATTAGTAAATCAGGGTTTTATCTTTTGCAGACATCATTTTCTCCAACTTTAAATGTAGGATAAATACTGAAGTACAAAACATTCACCCTGAATACATATATTATATTTTGAAAAATAAATTGTGATGTCCCATGCCCTGGCCCAACAGTCAAGGAGCCTCAATCCTTACCACTAACACCAGCGGGGGGCATCCACATTGGGAAGGATAACAAATACACACAGTAAAGTAAAATTTCCCTTAAGAGCATACAGAGATCACAGTCAGTCTGGGGCTGGTTTCTCCCTTTCTCTCCAGATCCCCAATAAGACTCCCCACTGGCACAGCTATAGGTACAGATCTCAGCCTAGTAGTCAAGCTAAAATTTGCAGCACCTTCTCTGTCCAACCAGTGCTTTGTGTCCCCGCCCAAGTAGCTGACACACGCACACACTCTTTAAGATATGAGCTATATACAAACACACAGACACTCCTGGGGAAGGCTGGCACAGTCCAGCTATGCCCCTTCCTGCCAGGGTATAAGGTAGTAATCACCACCACCAACCACTAATACCAGCTACTAATAAGGCCCTTATCAAAGGGTGTCCAATTATTACTGTGCAATATGATTATCCAGCTGGTAAGTGTGACTGAACAGCAAGACTATTGGACTGGCTTTGTACAGTATCACTATATAAAATCAATGTACTCTACAGCTTAAATTATCTCTACATAAAACAGCCACAGTTGAAGGTTTAAAAATATTTAATAATAAATAATAAGAACACAAGACAACACTTCTTACTACACAGTGCTAGTCAAAAGTTCATAGATCACAGGAAAATGCTTAAAATAATACAGTAGAATAGTTCTGACATCAGTATAGAAAACAGCTACACTAAATATGACTAAATTCCTATCTAACTAGGAGACGTCACTGTTCTAAATAAATATCCTACTTACAAGGCAAAGAGCTGGTGCGTGTTGTCAGTTCTGAAACCAGATTTTCCTCAGACTCCTCCTGCAAGCTGCTGCAACTACTCAGCACTAGGGCCTCCCTATCATGGTAAGGTTTCATCATGTTAACATGGTACAGTATGTTCCCCTGCCTCATGCCTAGCAGTTCCACCATGCAGTTAACATCACTTACCTTTCTTACCACCTTGTAGGGCCCCCCACAAGCTGTTTGCAGCTTGCTGTGTCTGACAGAAATTAGAACCATTACCTGCTGCCCTACAGCATACCCTCTAGCTCAAGCATTCCTATCATACCATACCTTTTTCTGTTGATGGGCTTCTGCCAGGTTCTCCTGGGCCAAACCCATGTGTTCCCTGAGCCTTGTCCTGAGGTTTAGGACATATGCCACAAAAGACTCCTTGTGAGGTTCACACTCACCTTCCCACTAATCACAAATTAAATCTAGAGGTCCCCTCACCCTATGCCCATACAACAACTCAAAGGGTGAAAAACTTGTGGATTCCTGGGGAACCTCTCTATAAGCAAACAACAAATGGGGCAAATATTTGTCCCACTCCCTCTTAAACTGGTCCGCAAATGCCCATAGCATGGACTTGAATGTAGAGTTTAACCTCTCAACAAGACAATTAGTCTGGGGATGGTGGGGGGGTGGGGGGTGGGGTGGTCTTCAGATACTTCACCCCACAGTACTTCCATAGACAAGCCAGCAGGTCTGACATGAAATTGGCACCTTTGTCAGTCCGTATTTCTTTTGGGAAACTTACCCTGCAGAAAATCTCTAACAAAGCATTTGACACCTTTTCTGCCTCAATAGAGGACAAAGCCACTGCATCAGGGTATCTTATAGCATAATCTACTACCACTAGGATATACTTTTTCCCCTGTGGAACAGGGTACTCAGAGGCCCCACAATATTCATAGCTACCCTTGGAAATGGCTCCTCGATCACAGGCAAAGGCATCAAAGGAGCTTTCACCTTGTCTCCTGCCTTGCCTAGCTTTTGGTACTGCTCACAGGTCTTGCAGTACCCCTGTTACATCTCTGGAAATTCCAGGCCAATAAAAGTTCTGCATAATACGTCTCTTTGTACGTATTATGCCCATATGACCTGCAAAAGGAATATCATGGGCTATGGCTAGAAGCAGCAGATGGTAGGCTCTAGGTACTACAAACTGCTGTATTATCTCACCTTCTAGTCCTCCCTCAGGGGTCCATTCTCTATACAGTAACCCTTTGTCCCAGTATACAGATTCCTCCTTCCCTTGAGAATAAGGTGTCTCACTAGCTACCTGCCTCAGGCCTTCTAATGTAGGGTCTGAGAGCTGAGCCTGTCTCAACTCTCTCTTTGTAACCCTTCCCAGCTCCCCTTCCACAGGAAGTCTGGCATCCTCTGACAGTGGTGCCTCACTGTCAGCCTGGGTACTACTACTCACCTTTACCTTTGCAGTGACTCTGTCCAAGTGAACATCAGTACCCACAAGCAGCTGTGGCTCACCTTCAGTCTCACTGCTACAGAGTAGCTCCCTCCTTGAAGTAACCACCTCAACAGTCCTGGCTGCAAGTATGTGGTCTGTCTGGGTCTCCCCAGGTTACCAGGCCCACATGGTTGTCTTGAAGCCTAACTGTGTGTAACTGCATTAACACATAGTACTGCCTCATCAAAATCCTTCCCTATCAAGACATCTGCAAGATGGTAGCTTGGTACCCCTGTTGTCTCAAGACAACCTACTATTGGCATTTTGTCTTTCCTACTTACTGGAACTCTCACATTTTGCTCCCCACCTTGCCTCCGTGAACATCTGTATGCCACATGGCCCCACTGGTTGCACTCAAAACATTTAACCCTAGGTCCTAGACGTGTACCTGGACTAGTGGCTTCCCCTGCTACTGGAAGATTCTGTTGGGGCAGTCTGGGCTTCCCACCATGGGTTCCTTTAGATCCATGAGCAGTACATGGAGTCCCTTTCCTATGCAGGGATGCCCTGCTTGCTATGTATAGGTCCCCCTTCTTCCCCAACTCCTCTGAAGTAGCACATTATCTATCAGCTAACCAGATCCTCGTGTCGTCAGGCAAAGTACTAAGGGCTTGTTCCCTCTCCACAAGGTCTGCAAGCCCTTCAAAAGTGGTGACCTGACATCCACTCATCCACCTATGAAAATAAGTACTCAGTTCAGCAACATATTCAAACACAGTTTCATCTGCCTTGCATCTATGCTCACAAAACATTTTCCTATAAGTTTCAGGTGTTAGCTTAAAGAATTCTAACAAACAATTCTTAACAGCAGTAGAATTAAAACAGTCAACTTCAGACATTTTGGACAACATAGTTACTGCTTTACCATGGAGTAAGAGGGTCAGGAACTGTACTCAGAGCCTTTGGTCAGCATCATACTGTTTACATACCCTCTCAAATATATGAATGAAACTATCAAAATGATGCCCCTCTGTCAACTGCAGAATAAACTTACTGACCATTTGTGCTTCTGAGGTCCAGTTACTCCCTTCCCCATTACCTCCATGACTCTGGAAAAAAGTCAGCATCTCCTTTTTGTGCTGCCTCTGCCTTACCTTCTCCTCAGCTTCCAGGTGTAGCAGTTTTTCATTCTCCTCAGCCCATAGACATCTCAGTCTCTCTGCTGCTTCTGTTTCCAAATGTCTGCCCTCCAACTCAAGTCTCTTTAGCTCCAGATGGATTTTAAGTCCTCTGCAGAAAGGTTGAGCTGTCCATTCTCTGGGTTTTGTATATCTTCCCTGCCAGTCTGATCGTCCTCCTGGTTGCTATTTTCTGATGCAGCTGTGACCAACGCTGCAATTTTGTCTGCCTTAGTCAGGTTTCCCTGCACCAGTCCTTTAGCCTGGCACATCTCAGCCAACTGGCTCCTTGTCAGCTTTCCATACTCCTCTGCTGACATGCTTGCCTGCTCTCCCTGACTAACTAAGCTAACAAAAGAAATAAAACAATTGTGATCTGATCTCTGAATATTCACTGAGTGGCTGATTTAGAGTACAAAAACACTTTCAGTGATCACTGTACACAAGCTACAGAAATTCACTATCCACATCACTACAAACCAATTGCCATGCAATTAATATGTGGTGTGGGTATCCCCACCACTGCCAATCACAAATAATATGTGAAGCCCATGCCCGGCCCAGCAATCAAGGAGCCTCAGTTCTCATCACTAACACCAGTAAGGGGCGTCCACATCGGGAAGGATAACAAATACATAAACAGTAAAGTACAATTTCCCTTAAGAGCAAACAGAGATCACAGTCCATCTGGGGCTGGTTTTCCTCATTCTCTCCAGATCTCTAATAAGACTTCCCACTGACACAGCTATAGGGTACAAATCTCAGCCTAGTGGTCAAGGTAAAATCTCCAGCACCCTCTCTGTCCAACCAGTGCTTTGTGTCCCTGCCCAAGTAGCTGACACACCCACACACACACTCTTTAAGATATAAGTGATATACAAACACATAGACACTCCTGGGGAAGGCTGGCACAGGTTCTCCAGCTATGCCCCTTCCTGCCAGGCTATAAGGTAGTAATCACTGCTACCAACCACTTATATCAGCTACTAATAAGGCCCTTATCAAAGGGTGTCCAATTATTACTGTACAATATTATTATCTAACTGGTAAGTGTGACTGAACAGCAAGACTACTGGAGTGGCTTTGTACAGTATCACTATATACACGCAATGTACTCTAGAGGTTAAATTATCTCTACATAAAACAGCCAGAGTTGAAAGGTTTAAAAATATGTAATAATAAATAAGAACACAAGACAACACTTCTTACTACACAGTGCTAGTCAAGAGTTCAGAGATCACAGGGAAATGCTTAAAATAATGCAGTAGAATAGTTCTGACATCAATATAGAAAACAGCTACACTAAATCTGACTAAATTCCTATCTAACTAAGAGAAGTCACTGTTCTAAATAAATATCATACTTACAAGGCAAAGAGCTGGTGAGTGTTGTCAGTTCTGAAAACAAATGCAAAAATGCTCTGAGTCTCTATGGCCTTAAATTGATAACACAGTACTAATGACTCATTTCAGATTACATCATTTTTTTCTCTGGTTCCCAGGCTAACAGAAACTCTAGGTTTAGCAGCCCTTTTGATCTTGCACCTGGATAGGAAGCTACAACAATAAAAGACATTATGCATGCAAATTCTAGCAATTAACTCTGATCTCAAAACAACAGCAATAATTCCTTCATCCAGACATCTTGGCTTCGAGTTTGAGATCAAACAATTATACAATGCTTGACTTATCAGCTTTCCTCCAGCAGAGTGCAATGTGGTTACATTTTTGAAGTTCAACATTTAACAAAGAGAACAAGCATGTGGCTTACATTAATATTTACAAATGACAGAATTATCTACAAAATCCTATCTAGCTAGGCTGGCAGCCATCATATATCTTCACATAAATAATCAGTGAGTAAAATTAATCTGACATGATTTCATGAATATAATCTCAATATAATCTTATAAATGTCAGCAAGACTTTGCATAAAAGCTCAAGCCTATCTTATTAAAATTAAGGTTATTTAAACTTGGTTTTTATAGGAGGCTTGCCTTATAGCCTTTTCCAGAATGAGTTCCAAATATAACTGACCAATTACACATAAGAACGAGATGTCATTATCAGTATTATCACCATCAATCTTCTTTTAGTACATCTAGAAATACAACCTCAGAACTGCATTTATTGTCACATGCTGGATAATCTTGACATTAACACAAGAGATACATTTATTTTCATTACTTGTGTATTTGGCTTTTCTTTCCTTTATCTCAGTATTGTTTTGTTGACATAAAATTACACATCTGTTAAACAACTAGTTCTATAAACCGCAAAACCCCAAAAAAAAGAGTTTGATTACTGAGCAATTGCAGAACTTACTTCTGAAGCCATAGCAAGCTGGAAACAAAATGACAATTCATTCCAACATATTTGTGGAGAATGTGAAAATTATAAGTGCCAAGGTGGATGCATTATCTGCATTAATGTAAAATACAGGCTAGGTATATTCAAGAAAGTAAACTGATTTTTGCCAAACATGAATCTCAGCTACAACAGATACCGCAAACAGTGTACCAACACCACAGAAAATGGAATATCTACTTGTTTTAGTAGGGAACCACTCCAAAAAATAAATCATTTGGTTGCTAGAGATACTGTACTGGAAAATATGTCCTTGTCCTATTCTAGCATATGTTAAGTTGAAAGCTCTCTGCTCTTCAGTATTTTTTTAATCTGTTTAGTAGTCAGTCTGCATAGGGCATTATGATCCAGACAGAAGGAGAACCATGCAATGAGCAAGTCACTTGTCACTGTTCACACACTTTGGGTTCTTCATCGTGACTTTGCCTCATTTATTTCTGGAAAAGTTATTAAGAAGTTCTGATTTTTGCACAAGTATCTTAACTGTTCTCATTCAAGACAAGTTGCTGTTCAAGTGCTTTTCACTGATCTATATTAATACAGTTAGTATCTCTTTTGAGAATGCAGCACTCTCCAGAGTATTGGTCGGCAGGAGTCATGAGCTGCTACATTGTAGGCAAGTTCCAATTAATATACTGAGCAAAGGAGATCAGAATGCTACATTTATCACATGGGATATAGAGGATGTCTCCTCACTTATGAAGCAGGAGTGGTTTAGTGTGTGATCTTTTTATGAAAGAAACAAAAGATGCAATATAAATGTTTAAATGGATGATCAGGGTGGAAGGGGATGAGGTCAGCTACATCATCCAAGAGAGGGATTTCAATGTGTATTCATAAATTTCTGTAATGGAATCCAGTGGCTATGAGCATTGATAAGACAAGAAGGTAAATTGTGAAAAAGAGTTAGCACTAATGGGACACACTTGATTTTAGGAAATTATTTTAGGAAATTGTTATGGGACCAACAAGGGTTATACCTCTCTCATGAAATCATGTTTGTAAGTGATAAGTCAATTGTATCAGCAAGGTGGTAAAATTATTCTTGGGGGCAATTCTAACATAGTATTTGGTCCATGACTGGATTTGATCCCCAAGTAGGAATATATCACCAAATGTCTCTAGCTTAGTGAAACAGAGCATAACTGAATTAGACCTGCTTGACTTCTACAGAGTTTTCAACACTATATCTAAAGACTATATGTTTAATAGTCCTACTATGGATGAGACCAGTAGAAATATTTATGGTAGACTTTGAGACAATTATTTTCTAACGTTACCAATATTGGTACCACATAATCTTCTGTTTTAGACCATAAGATAGCAAATTTTTATTTGGATTTTGATTTGGAAGGGAACAGATCTTCTAGGTATAGACCTGTCCCACTTGCTCAGATAAAAAAGAAATGATAAATTTGTTGAAAGAGGGAACTTGAATGATGTTGTAGGATTTTTATTTGGACATGCTTAGAACTGGAAAACTTTTAATGGTAAGATTTTAAAAAATGTTCTAGTAAGTTGATGACTGGATTTCTAGTAGCTCTATATCCACGACTGAGGAGCAGATAAAAAAATGAGGTACTTTATAAGCAAGGTAACTGTGAAGATCCCATTGTTCTTGGCAACTTAAACCAACTAAACACTAAGTTCAAAACAGTACAAAATATTCATGATAAGTGGGAAAGATATATATTTTTTTTCTGAGCAAAGGGAAGACTTCACAAAAATACTGACAACCATGCAATCAAAGATGTAAGGTTTTGATGGAGGAACACAAGGGCACCTTTTTTGCCTGGACACAACTGAATAGAAGGCCAATGTACAGAAGAAACAATTCAGTGTTTGGAATTAAGATCTCCCAACTCCAGTGTGGCAATCTAGTGGCATCAATTACATTAAAGAAGTAATCCTAGCCTTTCAGGCATTGGCAGCAGGTAATTCCCTGAGTTTATATGGTTTGCCCTCCATTTTCTACAAAGTGTTTAATCATTTGCATCATCATTGTTTTATCTCATGAATCGTTTCTTTGTATCATGTGACCAAATTATCTGATTTTTCCTATCAGGTCTTCAAGTGAACAGTCTGGATTTATTTCCTTATGTTCTGACTGATTCAATCTTCTTGCAGTCCATGGAAACCTCTAATTTCTTCACCAACAACACGGTTTAAAATATTTTCTCTTGTATAGTCTTACTTAACAGTTCAGTGCTCACAGATGTATGTTACTACTGGAAAGTCCGTAACTGCTGCATTCACCATGCATTTAAGTGGATGCTAGTGAATAAACAATATTAAAGCAATGAAAGGTATTAGAAAAATACATCTTAGTCTTTTTTTTTTATATATAATTGTGCCTATATTTTTTATTGCTTGTAGTCCCAGGTGCACAATCATTGAATTCTGAAATCATGGTTGTGTATCTCCAGCTGCTCATCTGAGGGAAATATTTTAATTTAACTAGGGAGCATGCATTGAGGTGGTAGGCATAAGGGGAAGGTTTTCATTTTTTATAACTCACATTGTAGGCACAGATCTCACATCGCAGGATGGTACAATAAGTATAGATGAGTTAATCCTCTTATTATCTGGAATATTTTTTGATGCCACCGCTTGGACAATAACACATACTTCTGTCCATGGTTCCTTGGGTGTTCTCTCCACCAAGTCTAATCTCTTGAATTTACTTTTCACCTCTGCTACATATTTACTTGGAATATTGTTGAGTTCTGATCTCACAGGCCTAGATGCTTTTCTTGTTTTTCTTTAATTTAATTTTAAATTTTGAAATGAAAACCTGAAGGCCTGAGCTAGTTAGCTTTAACTATCAACATAGTACATCACTAATTGCAATGACAATAAATGTTATGATTGCCTAGGGATTATGCTCATATAATTGTCTTAAAATCTTGGTATGTTATTTTTGTAGATGCTCCTCATGAACTTACCCAGGCCCTACAGAGATTATGCAACACCATCAGAATGCAATGTAATGCAATACAACCGCTATAATAATACCTAGCCCGAGTCACCACGATCCACTTAAGCTAAGCAATTATACCAATAAAATCATTCATGCACTCATTTTTACCTTCTTTCAGTTCTATGCAGCTAATATATGAAGTCAGCGCAAATCTGTCTTTGGAGGGTTTGTTAGATTTTTTTATGTATACTACTTATTTTTAAGGCAGTTTAAGTAATTGTGAGTCAGTTCTTTGTAGCAGATTTGGATTGCTTTTGGTGTTTATTTTTTTGCAAAGCTGCTGACGCTTTTGCATTTTTTTTTTCAGCTTTGAAATCAGCTAAAGGTTTGATGATGGACACTAAATACTGGACAGAAACTGTAGGTCACCCCTAAGGAAAAATTGGAAGAAAATGTTTTATTTCAAACAAAAATACTTTGAAAAGGTGACTGTGGATTTATAAAGCCAAATACTTAATATACAGACAAAAAAATGAGCACACTTACTGTCAGATTTCAAACGCACTCCAGAATTATTGCAGAAAGCCTACACCCTGTCCCATACTGGTGCAAGAATGGTGCACTCCAGTGGATTCCTGGTGTTATGGCACTGTTACAACTTTAGGGAATACCTGCTATCCAAGGGCTAGGTAGTATGATTATGAAACACATAATGTATATTAACCTTAATATCTTGATATCTAGTTTAAGTTTTAAGACACAAAATAATTACTCCATTAACATACTAATGCCTTTGAACAGTTTCATGGTATAAAGTATTTTATGATTTACTGTATATAAGAAAAATGAATATATTTAAGCAATAACCCATGACTGTGTGTGGGTAATGCTGGATTTACCCACTGTTGGTGTGGTTTGATCAGAGCCAAACCCGAGTAATCAAACAAAGACAACCATGGGTAAAGCCACACCCAGGAGTAAGTTATTGCTAGTTTGCTATTATACAATGAGATTATTTAAGAAAGAAATTGCTTACTTTTCTTAAATAATGTGTTTGCATAATAGTGCTGTAGTGTTCCTCTACTTTGCTTCCCCATTTTTCCATGTTTTCTGATGTACTGCACATGCATATGGAACTTATGTTCCCACACTTGCACAGTACATCAGTGCAAAAAAGAATCTCCATTGCTTTTTTTTTTTGTATGAGGCAAAAATATGAACATTCTCTGAAAATCCAGACAGTTCAATGGTACAATATTCTGCTAGACAGCACAGAGATAGGAACATCAGATACATTTCTGTTTTTATTCTTGCAGAATTTACCTGATTTTTCTTATATTGATCTCCCCCATAGCATATATTAATAGTTATGTGTAGCTACTGAATGGTATTTCAGCAGACAGACGTTTTTCTATTTTTATATGCTTGATTTAGCACAGGCAGACTGGTTAGTCTGCCCAATCAGGGTGCACATTTTTTAATATTAATGAGAAGTCATTTGACCAGATTCAATAAAGCCTACATGGTCCATTTCCATCATGTGCACCTAGTAGCACATGGTTTTGTATTCAATAAGCAGCTCTACACAGTGTGTAGAGCCGTGCACCACCGTGCAAGCAAGGTAAACACCATGGAATACAGATTACTGCATAAGCAGATGAATTGTATAATAATCAGCCAATCCAAGATGGAGGAGTTATTCAATAAGCTATAAAGCAACCATGTAGACTCAGTGCTGGTTTTCCCTGTGAATTCCAAAACCTATCGGAATACAGCCAAGAAAAGGAGTTTATACAGAAACAATGTTAGTGGCCGCTATTCCTTTAATTCATGTGTATGTGCAACAGACTGAAGTCTATGCTGCTGCTTTTAATAGACCAAGCCTAAGAAGGAGAAAAATGTTCATACCCCGGGTAACTTATCATAAGCTACATAATGAGGAAATTGCAGCACGCTACAAGGTGATTAGAGACACTATAGGAACTACGCAAACTCTGTCATAATCAACTCAGAGCCAGGACAAACTGAGGGGAAGCCATCCTAGTGGAGACAAAGATATGTGTAGCACTTAGAATTTTAGATACAGGTACCATTCAGAGACTAACAGTGGACATGCTAGATGTGTCACAGACATCAGCGTCAAAAATGCTCCAATAGTTCTTGAATGCTATGCTCCAACATGCTAGTGACATATATCTTCCCGTACTCCTGAGGATAGTGCCAGAAATATTCAGGAGTTCTACCCTATAGCACACTACCCTGAAGTACTGAGTGCCATAGATTGCACACATGTAGAATTTAAGGCACCACCTGGGGAACAGGGAAGAGTCTACATTAATAGAAAGTGCTTCCACTCTATTAACTGCCAAGTTGTGTGTAATGCAAGGGAATCATCTTGAATATGTGTGTGCTGGCAGCCCAGCCAGTTACCATGACTCAAATTTAGGCGCACCTCCCAACTGTATCAGATGTTCACAAGGGGTATCCCACAGGGTCATTTACTGGAGATGCAGGTTATGCATTGGAACTGTAGCTGATGACACCCATCAGAAATGCACACACACCTGCTGAAGAACACCATAATGAGACACATGCTCAAACCAGAAATATCACAGAGTGTGTGCTTGCGATGCTGAAGTCACGGTTCCAGTGCCTAGATATATGTGGAGGAGCCCTGCAGTACAGTCCACGGACTCATATGAACTGAAATATTCCCAGTATGTACCATGCTACACAACATCATCCTGAGAAAACAGCTTCAGCAAAATGAACAAGGGGTAGGGGCACACATCCCACTACCAATGACAAGGCCACCACAGCCACACACAAGTGAGGAGTCAGAGGGGGAAGCAGCAGCTGCTGTGGGTGTAGGTAGACGTAGGTGTGCTCAATATGCCCTCACAGTGGCTGAGAGATAATGCATAGCACACGTATTCACAACCTAAGGGTCTAAAACCTTCCTCCTACACACATACATATAGTAACATTGATACCAGGCAACTCTCACAACTTTTACCTATCTGTGTATTGGCTGTGTACTGCTTGCCTCAGACAGAGTCAGCCCTGAACTAAAACTGTTGCAGTTGCTGGACTTAAAATGTAAGTATTAAACCTGGAGTGTACTGTGTAATAATATGAATGACTGGCATATCCTTGCATGTTGTTCCTTGAGAGTGTAAGCAAGTAAAAGATGGGAGATTTGTACAGAAATGACCTTAGCATGTGACAGCAGAAACTTATTTAACTTATATGTGTCCATTATTAAGTAGTAGACCACAGGCATTGAAGATTCACACAGTCATACCTCTCAAAAGTAATAATGCTGAGTATGTCCTCAGTTTAGCACCATATGTTTGTACTGGAAAATCACTAAAGAAAAAAGTTAGAAAGTAATGATACACATTGCAGTTTTAGACTTCATACCCTCACAAGATCATTAGCAATAGGATGCTGTCATCTGTTTAACTTTCTAAGGCCAATATATATATATATATATATATATATATATATATATATATATATATATATATATATAAGTCAAAGGTACAATTACCAGTTCAACATCACAAATGCATATATACTAAGCAACAAGTCAGCTATGCACCCTGAGATTCAGACATAAAGCTTATGTATCCCTGAATCCAAAGATACAAAACAGGGATATGGCACAGTTATCATCACTTGCACAGAGTGCTGTGGGGGGGGGGGGGGCAGGAAGCCTAGGCTGACACAAAATGTCAATGAGTGTGTCTGCAACTACCGGCTGCCAAATTTGCATTCTGCATGACATATCTTTATGTCCCCTCTCAAGCAGGAAGGCACCATGTCACCTAAATGCTTCAGCAATTACCTGACTCTTTGGGACAGTGAAGGGTGTTTTTCAAGGACTGAGTTGCTTGGGTACAATAGTCCTAGGTATCCTAAAAGACAACAGAAGGCTAATACAAATAAATATCACATAACTACAAAATAACTGTTACCAGATAAAACAGAAAAGGTAGCATTTCAGTATTGCCCACTGGAGAAACTTTAAACAGTGTAGAGATTTGAAATATGAACAATAGGCTGGATGCAAAAAAGAAGAGTAACAATAGCAACATATCCTTGTTTGTGCCATAACAAAAATACAGCTTTGCTTCCCCACCCCAAAAGAACAGGCAAATGACACATATTGCTAACAAACCATATTTGAAATGCTAAAAGTGCTATCAAATGAACTGTCCCTGAAACATATTTACAAATTTAGCGCAGAACATTCCATGCTAAGGTATTGCCAGTCATGTATACCTGTGAAATGCCTTAACAAACATAGCCATGCCATCAGTACACTTCTGACTAAAGAATACAGATAAGTATAAAAACCTTTGCTAATCAAATGATTCAGAATATGCAGTATATAGCTAATGGCTGTGGCTTTGTGTGTCAGTTAGCAATGTTCCCAGCAGCTGCAGCCATTGAACAGCTGCAGACAGGACTCAGACAGCCAAGAATTGAAACTGAATACATTTGTAACTAATGCATACACATAAGTGTAAAAGCCTTTGCTAATCAAAATATATATGTATAAAACTGTTAAACATATTTCTCTTAATTACATTTCAGGATATGCAGTATATAGCTAACAAAATTCAAGCATACCTTCTCAAGTTCAGTAATCTCCTGTGCAGCTATATCCCAAAATAATAGCCTCTTTTCTGTGTTCTCCACATAAACAAGTGTCCTCATCTTCAGTTTCCTTATAGTTACAAGGCTGCATTTTTATGCTGTAGATTCAGGGCCAGTGAAGATGCAAATGAAGTGTGAACTCATTAGAATTACTGATTCCCAAATACTTGGCTTCATGTAGTAAATGTAAACAGAATGCAGGCACCCCTCAGTGTTTGTTTTTAATGGACTGCAACTGTGAATGATTTTTGGCAGGGAGAAGGAAAACACAACAGCAATGTAGACTGCCCTGCATCTGATGGATGTGTCAGGTTAGACTTACAAAGCATTAAATGTAATTTTATCAAGGGTGGAAATGTAAGTAAGTTGCACAGAATTTGCATATTCTATTCATTAACATCCAACTTCCTCTTCGTTTGTTGGCAACTGCATATTATATTATTGCCATTCAATATCCTCACACATTTTAAGGACAAATGTATAGAATGACTTACAGACTGTATGTCTTAGATAATTTATGAGTTAGGAGAAGAATAAGCAACAATCACAGAGAGGTAAGACAGAGTTGAATATTTGCATGCAATACTCATAACTGGTTGTAAGCCACAGTGGTGCAGCGGTAGCATTGTTGCCTCACAGCAAGAGATTCTCCTGTTCAATTCTCAGCTGGAGTGCCTTCTGTGTGGAGTCTGCATGTCCTCCCCGTGGTCGAGTGGCATTCGAAAGACATGTGTAGAATGGGCGTGCCTTCATTGAAGGTTGGGCGTCGAGCTGGCACCTCGGCACCCATAAAAAATCTATCCAAGTAATATGGAACCCAAGTGTAAAAATCCAAAAACGAAACCAAAAAAAACACTTGGAGGAAATAAGGCTGCAGCTTCAAGTTCGAAGAAATTTATTGAGGAACACAGAAAAAGCTAACGCATTAACACTCCACACTGCGTTTTCGATTCACGTTGGCTTCATCAGACAATAATAAGTCATCTGTGCTAGTCATATAAATACTAAAAAATCTTGCCAATCAAGCAATTAATTAATCAATTAATCAATTACCACTATTTGCAAGGAGCAAGCATGAGAGATTGAAATTCATAAACTTTTGATATGAATTTTTTAACACATATATATTTTTATTTTATTTTAGTTTATTAGTTTGTATTATCTTATGGCATTAATAGATATATTTATATTTATATTTTTATTATCAATAAATTGATTTGGATAGTATGTAAAATTTTTTTAAGAGAGTTAAGGTTCGCAAAAAGTTGTTTTTATGAATTTCAATCTCTCATGCTTGCTCCTTGCAAATAATGGTAATTGATTGATTGATTGATTGATTGATTGATTAATTAATTGCTTGATTGGCAAGATTTTTTAGTATTTATATGACTAGCACAGATGACTTATTATTGTCTGATGAAGCCAACATGAATCGAAAACGCAGTGTGGAGTGTTAATGCGTTAGCTTTTTCTGTGTTCCTCAATAAATTTCTTCGAACTTGAAGCTGCAGCCTTATTTCCTCCAAGTGTTTTTTTTGGTTTCGTTTTTGGACCCATAAAAAATCTACTGCCAGTCATTAGCGGACCGGAGTTCTCTAACTGGGAAAAGCCGAAAGAAGAACAAGAACAACTCATAACTGGTTGTGTGATCACTTAATGCACTACATACAAAAATAAATGCACAAATAACACTTGTATGGTTTCATACTACTGTAGATGATGTTACAGTTAGTTGTATGCAGAATGATTTCAATGATGCAAAGGTGTTTGTGTGGCAAAGAAGGATAAGGCACCCATACTGTGTTTGGAAGGTTCATTGGAGTGAGATTTTAAATCAAGACCTATGTCTATGCAGACAGAACACTTGCAAAAAGGGTGTCTGTACAACAGCGAAGGTCAAAAATAATACATTGTTGCAATTTGTCTGTTCCTTCGCCCAGCTGAGTTTGTGGCATTGTGTCGCAGTTAGCAAGGTTCCCTGCAGCTGCAGCCACTGAACAGCTGCAGACAGGACTCAGACAGCCAATAATTGAAACTGATTACATTCAATTAATTCTGCTGGGCACCATACAAACCTGCTAAGTGGCATTGGGGGTGGTTAACAGAGACCTTAAGAATGATTAGGAAATTAGAAAATGTCATGCAACTTGTCCTGTGGCAGCAGGTTTAAGTATAGGGTTGGATTACACATGGTTCTGGGTTCTAGTACAGGGTATGCAAATGATCTTTACTGTTGTGACAGTGCAACATATAGTAATGAACTGAAAAATAGACAAGAGTTATTTCAACATTCTTGAGGCAACAGGTGTAAATGTAGGACTGCCATATGCATGGTCTTGGTTTCTAAATAATACATAATATTCAATACACTTTTACTGTTATTCCACTTCCCATTATATTCACTCTCATTTATAACACTTTATATAATGGAGCTGATATGAATTATATGTATGAGGGATGCAAAACTATTATTGTGTTTTCAGATGTATGACAGAGGGTATACTATCTGCTACATTTCTGTAAGTATAATTCTGCTATCTGAACTTGCATAGGCTTCACAATTGCATAAGACACATACACAACTGGATCTATATCCAATAACCTTGTCAGGTCCCCCAAATACATGTGTAACAGCTCAAACTGTCACCTTTATTTATGTATGATTCCAGACTATGTCTGAGCAGAACTTGGAAAATCAACACTGTGGAAGAAAATGTTTTGTCCCGTATGCCTAGGTTTGAATCCCACAGTATAAAAATCTATTTTCAGTTTATAAAGGCAAAAATAAATGTGTCAGGTCAGTACATTTATGCACCCAGTACATTTCTGCAAACTTAACTCACCTAACAGTTACCTTCCAATTTCCAGTATATATTTCTAGGCTACATCACAAGACTATGGCCAAGTGTCAGATTACCCTTCCAGTTTCAGTTATTTAATTCCTTCTTACTTGGCACTGCTGCTCTCCTCTTAATATCTTGCAGACACAATTGGCACCATTGCTCAGTGCTGCACACTACCAGTAAAAGTGATAATTGGAATTGGTGGGAAAGCAGCAGTTTCCATTGTTCTAGTTCAGCTAGTAAACATATCTGGCTTTAGAGAGGAAGATGCCAAGTTTAGGGCAATGTGGTGGGGTGTCCAGGAGTCCAGGATATTTACTTAACTTCTGGTAAAGCGCCATAGCCAAAGTCTTCTGCAGGGGGACTATTCTGGTTCCCAGTACAAGTCTGAGGCATGGAATAGTGTGGCCCAAGCTCTATCCAGTGCCACTGGTATCCCACGCACTGAAACACAGTGTAGGCATCATTTATGACTTACACATGTGATAGATTGATGCTCTCAACTGGCGGTTGAATGAGTTTGAGAGTGCAGATGTCCCACAGCTGTGTAAGTATGACAATAAGACAGTACCTGTTTACTAAAAACATCCAAAAACTAATAGGCACAAGAAAAGAGGAGCGTACACTGCAAAGTCCAACAAGGTTTAATAGCTGAGTAAAACAAGCTTACAGCAATCAGTAGTCCGGTGCACACTCCGGTAACTGCCAAGCAATAAAAAGTTAAAAACGATCTGGCTGCACAGAATCCAAGTCACAAAGTGTATGCAGCAGAAGGGAAGTGTTATTGTATCTTTAAAAGCTAAAGATAGACTTTTTTTGTTCTGTTATAGAGTTGTAGCAAATTGGGCATGCATATCTTAACCGTAAAAGCAAGTATGCATGTATTAGTCTATAGCACGAACCAATTGTAGGAGTCCAATATTAGACTGTAGTCAGAGGTTGTGGGTTCAAATACCACAATTCATAACTATACAATACTGTTATTTCTTCAACAATATCTACATTAAATTAAAAACTCTATACCAGTGGCACAAATGCCCTGCTGTAAACTGTGATCTGTAGAATTGGAACATGCATATGTGCAATATATGCGCATTTCAAGGATTACTTTCAGCAATCTGTGGTATAGTGTGTCTTTGTTAGGATGTATACTTAAATGTAATATTTCAGATAAAAGAGTTGTATAATTGTATTAATGCATTGTATGTCATATATGATGGTACTAATTTTATCTCTTTTTTTTTCTCTCACCCCAAACCTTATCTCTATTTTCTATTATATGTCTTCAAAATGACTTCATGTCATCCTTGTGTACCACATCACTAAATGCTAAACAGGATAGTAAGGCAGGCCAGCCCGACTGGATCAGCCTACTCCCACTCCACCGGCTCCAACACCGATACCCAGCATGTCTGGCAGCCAACCTTGGCAGCACTACCTATGCTGCCTCTGCAGTACCTGTGCCCTCAGGTAGTACTGCCCTGGAAGCTGTAAAAAGTGGTACCCTCTGGGAGCAGTTGCAGAGGTGGTGAGTTTACCACCCACTGGGAGATGCCAGAGTTGGTGTGTTGGGTCATGCACTGTACCAGTGGTGTACTCCTATGGTGGATGGAGAGGCTGCTGTTCCTCATGTAGGATAAGACATCAAGCACTCCAACTGCCAGGGGAGTAAGGGGACAGTAATGGCAGTCCAGTGGGTGATCTCTTGATTCTCACTGTTTCCAAGCTTGATGGACATGAGCCTGGGTTGTCCCCTCCTTCACCCGAATCATGGTGTCCTCCAACATTTAGTGTCCCTCACCATCCCTGTCTCTTGTCTTGTTTGTTCGTATTTGCTTCCTCACCTACCCAACTTACCTGACACAGAAAGACCTACACCCTTTACCCAGCAGTCCTCTCTTACTGAATTAAAAAAAACGGGCACTTGTCCCAGAAAATCGTCCCATACATAGCTCTCCATTTTGCACATGTGCCTTTTTGACACACTTGATTTAGTCCAATTGGCTATACAACATGATTATGTTGTTGTCACCCTCTCACTGGAGGTGGTAGTCCAAATTCAGCTAATATTCTGCACATATGATCATTTTTTACTTTGAAGAAATGGATAGCTATGGTTCTTTCCTACCTCCCTCCCATACATTCCTGTATTGCTTTCCCTTTTTCTTCCCCCTGCTTGCTCCCTATTTCACCACTTTCATATCTACCCCATTTTAACACCTATAATCTAGTCATAAAACAGAATCACACACAATGCACATAGGTAGCAGAAAAAACAATGGATCCTTCACTTTTTGGCCTCTATTTTTGTGTGGAATTTTGCATTGTGCAGCAATGCCAAGCAATTATGAGTGGTGGTACAATGCTGTGGTTATCTTCAAGCAATCTCGCTTAACCCAGCTGCACTATGGCGACATACAGAAATGCATGTACTATAAACAAATTAATGTCATTGCATTATCACTGTTTATTTAAAAATATTTAAAAGTATTGCATACACCTGGATTTGAACCCAGTATCATCTGGGATAAAAAAAAAATGAGTCAATGCATTTACAAGTGCTGCCACAGAGACAGTTAAAAGCAGGTGTGTTTCATAGTCTCAGTACTCAAAGCCTCAGAGTTTATCAATGTGGCTTGCATTTGCACACTACTTAACTACACTCAAACATGGAAAGTATTGGAAATGTGTATCTTGCATGCACACTTTACCAACCAACATACAATCCACTGCTCGCCGCACTATGGAAAGTAAATATTATAATGTATTACTGCTGTTTGCTGTCCGTTTCCTGACTATGACATGAAATTGCATAACTGCTCGCCGCACTATGGAAAGTAAATATTATAATGTATTACTGCTGTTTGCTGTCCGTTTCCTGACTATGACATGAAATTGCATGTGGAAACATAACAGACTGAAGGCTCTATCTAACCGTATGTCACATATTTACAATACAGATATGTGCTGACTCCCCCCAAGCACTGCAACCTTGTGTTCTCAGTACTTTTTTCACACATATATCACCTATACTCCAGAAATGAATATCAAATGTTGTGTTATATGCAATGCACATCAATCTGTTAACATGCAGAACTAGAACTATTGACCCATAAACCTAAAACACCTTATCTTCAAGGCTAGGGAAGAAATAAGCATGGACCTTATCAACAGGGACATAGGTGACTTTTAACACGCTTGACTCACCCTATTTTGGTTTTGTCAAGGGGAGATCTTGCTTATTAAATCTAGTGGACTTCTTTGATTCTGACCCCAAAAGACCTGGATGAGGGATAAGAGGACATACTGCCTATGTTGTTTTATCCAAGGCCTTTGACACTATCCCCTATTCAGGTATCATAGAGACAATCTCCAATCTGGGGATTATCCCATACATTACTAGATGGATAGCCAACCATCTCACTCACAGAACACATAATTTCAAAGTTGGGAACTGCACCTCCACCACTAGTCCACTTACCAGTGAAATACTGCAAGGATCTGTGCTGGGCCCGCAACTATTTGGAAACTATTTCTCTGAAGTCCAGGCAAAGGTAGATGACCTGTGGCTTACCAAATTTGTAGATGACTGTCAACTGGATGCAGCCTTATAGAGTCCCCCCAACTGTTTTAACATATTACAGAAGGGGCTGACACAGACAAATGATTGGTGCCAAACTCACTGACTGAACCTTAAAGCAAAATGTGCCTCATTATCCCCTTTGGCAATGAAGTACCCCATGCCAGTTGTGATATACATAATACCCCTCTAAGCTCAAACACAGTGTTGCGAGACTTGGGACCACATGTTGATAGCAATCTACAGTTGAATCACTATGTGTCCATAGTGGTGAGACACACATTCTACATTGTACACATCATAAATAATGCCATCACATCCAAGATCAGGGAGGTCATATCTCTACTGTACTCTACCTTTATCAGACCACTAATTGAGTACAATGCTCTCTTCTGTCTTTACCTCACCAGACACCTGAATCAACCAAAGAAAACACAGCGTTTTGTTACTGGGAGCATCCAGGGCCTCCAAAACATGACATACATGGAAAGGCTAGAAAGACCTGTCACTATACTCAATATCATGCAGGCTGCTAAGAGGTGACCTATGCCTGGCCTACAGATCAGTCTCAGACCCTGCCCTATTGGAAATGCTGGACATCTGAAAATCAAATGGAACAAGAGTAACTTGCTCCAGGGGTCTCAACAAATATATCTCCCAGTGACTGTCACTCCTCTGTAATAGGCTCCAACTGCATATGAAGCAGGGCTCCTCAAAGACCCTATTCAAGTATAACCTCGATAACTGAATGGGTGATTGTAAAGCCACCCCTGGGGTGGCACCTATGTCCCTCATGGACAGGGTCAGTCGGTGCTGATCGCAAAATTGCTCTGCTAACAACGAGCATCTACCTATGCTCAATAAGGCTACTTTGGTTTTACATGACTAGGCTTGCAACACCCGAGCTCCATTAGGCTAGTAACCTCCTATGAATCTATGCAGGTCTCCCAACATCTTCTCGCCAACATGACCTGCTGATGTCATCCACTATAAGTTGACCTGCGGTCTTGTAAAAGTTAGACTTGTGCCGTGGTACTTGCATAAAGTACTAAGTTCTGTAGTCTGTGTACCTGGATAGGTAAGGGTTCTGTTCTCACTGCATCAAGCATGTGTGTGTGTGTGTGTGTGTGTGTGTGTGTGTGTGTGTGTGTTTAGCCAGAAGAGCAGATGTGTGTATCCTACAATTACCACTCCAATCCCATGGATTGACAGTATTTTGATACTTGCACCTGCCTACATATCCATTACATGCAGAGCTCCCGACATCTTCTCTCCAATATCCACTGCTGATGTCATCCACTATAAGTAGACCTGTGGTTTTGTAAAAGTCAGACTTGTGCCATGGCGCTTGCACAAAGTGCTGAGTTCTGTAGCCTGTGC
Organism: Protopterus annectens; assembly: GCF_019279795.1. Classification (NCBI taxonomy): domain Eukaryota; kingdom Metazoa; phylum Chordata; order Ceratodontiformes; family Protopteridae; genus Protopterus; species Protopterus annectens. The sequence continues at coordinate 239,986,432 of NC_056734.1, read as the reverse complement.
ACTTAGAAAGTAGGAGTTCTATTCTCACTGTAGTCAACTACGGCGTATGTGTGTGTGTGTGTTTGTGTGTGTGTGCACACGCGCATGTGCGTCACTTTGCTTGACGTTACAGAGAGCCTTTTACACCAGCATGAAGGACACTGTTATTGCCATATTCTCCTCACCAGACACTACTGATGTCATCAGCTATAAAGTGTTGTCTGAAACATGCCAAGTTAGACTTAAGCTGTGGCACTTGCCTTAAATACAGGGTTCTGTAGTCTGTCTACTTAGGTAGGGGTTCTATTCTTGCTGCAGTCAACTGGAGTGTTTGTGTGTTTGCACTTGCTTGACATTACAGAGAGCGTTTTACACCAGCATGTAGGACACTGTTATTGCCATATTCTCCTCACCAGACACTGCTGATTTCATCAGCTATAAAGTGTTGTCTGAGACACTCCAAGTCAGGCATGAGTTGTGGTGCTTGTCTTAAATACAGAGTTCTGTAGTCTGTGTACTTAGATAGGTAGGGGTTCTATTCTCACTGCAATCAGCTGGGGAGTGTGTGTGTGTGTGTGTGTGTGTGTGTGTGTGTGTGTGTGTGTGTGTGTGTGTGTGTGTGTGTGTGTGTGTGCACGCGCATGCACTTGCTTGAAATTACATACAGAATTTATATCATGTGGGACACTGCTGTTACCATATTCTCCTCACCAGACATTGCTGATGTCATCAGCTATATCTGATTTGTGGATGTGCACTATTCCCAGTAGGACAGGGTAAGAAACTGGCCTGGCGGCCAGACAGAAGTCACCTCATCCTATAAGACAGAGATTACAGTGACATGGATTTCAGTTAACCCACGTGCATCATAGCATGGTTTGTATGCACTTTGTTTTCTTGGAGAGTAACCTACGTGGTCTCAACAGCTACTGTGTGTGTCTGGTGAGGTACATGCAAAACAGAGCATTATACTCTATATTAGTGTTCTGATGAGGTTTGAGTACAGTGCTGTAATATAATCCTGAAATCAGAGTACTATGGCGTGACTTATGATGTGCAACAACACAGGGTTTCAATACCAGTATCGACATTTGGTGGTCGAAGTTCAGAGTGTTATGTATGTGTGTTACTTGTGCTTGCAAAACTGGGTTTCAGCATAGCAAGACTGTAGTCAATGTTTTAATTAGCAGGGAATTCCACTTTGCAGAAGGCCAAAATAAAGACTAATGTTTGCATTTTTTGCAGACAGTGTGGCTTTGCCACCAGTAATTTGTTTATGTTAGCCCCTTCTGTAGTATACTATTATCATACTTGGACTCAATGATTGCACCCAGTATGCAAAAATCAACAAACATTGTAAGCCAAAGCCCGTATTCTTCAGCCTGAACTGTTGAGAAATAGATTCCAAACAGTAAAAGGCCAAGCACAGATCCCTGGGGTATACCAGTGGTGACAGCTCTATTGGTACAGGTTGATTTACCAACTTTCACAGTATGTGTTCTGCCAGTCAGCCAATTGGTTACTTATCTAGTAACTTGAGGTTTAATCTCCAGCTGGGAGAGTTTCTCAATGATCAGTACATGGAGGATTGTGTTCAAACCCCTAGGCTAGTTGAGGATAGCCAGTATGCATGTTTTACCTTCATCCAGGCCTATCACACAGAACCAATGAGGTGTGACATCACAGATCACCTATCATGTGCCTCATCACATACACCTTCCTGATACAGTTGAATACACACTTCAACACACCCTCCACACAGAGTATGTTGCTATAGAAGGCTTCAACACACCTTCCACACAGACTATGTTGCTGTAGAAGGATGTTTTCAACATGCATCCATGTGAGTTGGGGGAGGGCAGCACCTGATGCATGCATGTATAGACACATTCTGACTCTCCTTATCTGCGAGGTAGACCAACATGTCATCACGGACCTTTTCTGAATGGACATTAGTGATACCCCGGCTGTGTGCAACAGACTTGTGAGAGTTGTTAATGCTATATCATGTCTGTTACATTTATTAGATGTCTCCAAAGATGACATCAAGGACATGCAATACTACAACACTATCAGCCTTTTGAACTTGACAAGCCCAAGGCATTTGACAAACATCCACACTGAGGTACTCACTCAGCACTGTCAGATGTGGCCATATAAACCTGTATCCCCAGCTTGGTAGACCAGTGTATCACATACATAGCATCTAAATATGCTGATGTGTATAGTGACCTATATCTCAGGTCCATTGATCAGGTCCGTACATCAGGGCTGTCTGCTAGGCCCTTCCCTGTCTATTATTTAGGTGATGGACAACACAGATGACATACATATCCTCTGTCCAAACAGCTGCCTGAAGGACTACAGATTGTGGGCAATCATTGACTCCAACTGTGATATTAGCATAATACAGACACTATCAACACACACCAAAGATTGCTGCCACAGCCATGACAACACCTGCAATGACAAGTAAACATGGGGGAATTTTCTATTTCCAGAAAACAAACACAACCCAAGTATAATGTAGACATTACACCCTATAATCAGACCAATAGGTGTGTGACCTGTGTCCTGGAGTAGATGGTAAGTGAAACATCCACCAGCATGTGGTCACAGTGCTGACTACTCACTTGTATGTAGCACAACTACTGAGTATGTGAAGTACATCCACATCAGAGGACATAATACCTCCATAGTTTACAGCCGTCATCACTCCACTAACTGGGTACAATACACCCTTCTTCATGTACTTCCCTACACATCTTCCAGTGATGTGTAACTAAAGTGCACCACTTTTGTCACAGTGAGCTATCACACATCTTATTGACCATTTCTAGATATTCTATTTGTGGCATAAACATTAATGTCTGATGTGCAGAACACCCATCAAGTTGTTACATGAGATGCATGTGTGCTACCTGTTCTGGTAATGCACACAATACATACGTAGGTGTTTGTCAACATTAATGGCATGGGTAACATAGATATGCCATGCACCCATGCACACCAATCAGCTAGCCTGTATTGATCATTATGCCACATACAGGTATAGCAGTGTCCCTCCTAACACCTCCAGCAGATGTTACGGTGCCATGCAGGGTGCGTGATTACTCTCATAGAGTGTGGACATATCATAACGGTTGTACAAGTGTGTTTGTGCAGGATCATCTCTGATCATTCTAAATCACTTATGTTATATCAAAGGCATGGGATTACTGGTGGTATTATTCTGATATTGTCCATAATTGTGCTTGCTTCTTTTAATGTTTTCCATCAGCCTTTACCTTTGTCTCACTTGCTGGAGACCCCTGATGATATTATACTCATACCCAGGCAAATCACTTTGCATAATAGAACAACTCTGCCCCCAACAAAAAATTCACCAGCTGTGAAATAAAGGGCACAAGCAGAAAGTTAATCTCTTTATTTTCTAGCACTTCGGTGTTTCCACCTTCAAGGAATATCAAACATTCAAAATGCAAAATGCATGTTCTTATATAGAAACTTCTAATTAACAGCACACACCCTACTTTAATTAAAAAATTATATAATTATATAGTAAAATCCTGTCTTAAAGTAGACATTTCCAATTAAGCTCATTATTAAGCCCTGTGGGTGTCATAGTTTTGTACTTTAAAATGCTTTCTTTAAAGAACAATTATTTTTATTTTGATAATATATTACATAGACAAAAGCAGGGTACAGCAATGGGGGAAGCATTTGCCCCTATGTATGCAAATCTCTTTATGTATTTTTTGAAAATAAATTTTTATTTAATTTAGATTTTTATCAAAAGATATGTACAATTTTATTTTCGTTATATCGACGATTTGATTTTTATTTGTGAAGGTGGTATAGATCAGGTAGACAAATTTATGCTGGATATACATAAGAATCCTTTTGGTCTGGCATTTGACGGACTCCAGAAAGGTAATAGGGTGATATTTTTGGACCTTATTTTGGAAGGTACAGAAAAAGGGAAAATTTCATTTAAGATGCATAGGAAGTTTGTGGATGGTAACCAGTATCTACATGCTTCAAGTTGTCACCCTCCTCATGTGTTAGAGGCTTTACCCTATGGTGAATTGGTCCGTGTGTCTAGATTGTGTAGTGAATCAAGTATTTTGGTAAAGGAATAGGAGGCAACCAATTATATGTTTTTACAGATTGGTTATGCACCGAGAATTTTGAAGCAAGCATTGGTAAAATTAAATAAGGAAAAGGGTATGAAAAAGGATGTTCCTTCATGTATTAGAAGGAACGAGCTTCATACCAGAAGTATTTATGAGAATAGACAGGAAGGAAGAGATGCACTATATTATGTTTCAGTGTATAATGTGAAAAGTGAGGAAGTTAAAATTCTAATAGAATATTATTGGAAGTATTTGCTGGAGGATAGGGTTCCGGCAGGTATTCTTCTGAATAAACCACTTTTCTCATTTAAAAGGGGTAGGAATCTTAAAGATATGGTGGTATGTGGAAAGTTTCAAATGCCCAAAATAGATATACCTAAGAAGGTTATGAATTTGGGAACAATAAGTTGTAACAGATGTAGTATTTGCACAAATATTGTTAAAACATTTAATAGTATAAATGGAATAAAATTTGAGCCTAGGGAGGTTTATACATGCAGAAGTAAAGGTGTAATATATGCACTTAAATGTCCTTGTGAACTTTACTATATAGGGGAGACAAAGAGAGAATTCCGTATTAGGTTCATGGGACATGTTAGGGATGTGAAAAATAAGAGGGAAAATAAAATAATTGCTTCACATTTTAATACATTTCATAATGGTGATGTGTCTTTACTAAAAGGCACTGTTTTAGAAAGTGTGAAATGTTTATTTGATGATGAAAGTGTATTGAAACAAAGGTTGTTGTATAAAGAAACATTTTTATTTTAAAGTACAAAACTATGACACCCACAGGGCTTAATAATGAGCTTAATTGGAAATGTCTACTTTAAGACAGGATTTTACTATATAATTATATATTTTTTTAATTAAAGTAGGGTGTGCGCTGTTAATTAGAAGTTTCTATATAAGAACATGTATTTTGCATTTTGAATGTTTGATATTCCTTGAAGGTGGAAACACCGAAGCGCTAGAAAATAAAGAGATTAACTTTCTGCTTGTGCCCTTTATTTCACAGCCGGTGAATTTTTTGTTGGGGGCAGAGTTGTTCTATTTTGTGTGGAAGTAGGAGATTTGGTTGTCTTTAAAATCACTTTGCATAGCTTCACAATATGCACCCTACTCCAGTGGTATGTAGCATCCCTAATAGATATCCTGTGCATTATTCTTGTAAGAATGCTTATCTCACAGAGACATCCTTCCCAATGTTATGTCACCTTGTGTGACAGTCACATAATACACATTTTCACTATACAGTCCCTACTGTACCAGATTGATATGTGATTGGTGTTGCTGCCACAACTGTCTTCCATTGACATGCCCTCATCTACCATACATTAGTTTGTTTCACCTGTCCTCTTTTCCTATGTTCATTTCTACAATTCATCTGTGTGTCCCTATTCAATACATACACTTCCCCTGAGTGTTTATTTTACAAGGCAGTCCATGTACCCCTACAGATCATTTACACAACTTCAGTGCAGAATGCCAGGAATGGGATTTCACAATAATCCACGCTATAGATACACTGTCCTGTACTATGTTTGGACAATATACTTAATCATACCTAAAGCACAAAAGCACAAACTTTGAACCAAAAAATCCACATCCAAGGACCAGGGTTCTGATGAAGTCCTGTATACCTGTGGATGAAAGTGCTAAACTAATAAAATAATTACAGTGAACTTCTGGTCCCTGGTCCTCCTTTGTGGATTTAACAATCATACTCCTCAACCATCCAGATTTTCATAGAATGTCCATATTTTTACCTTTATATCTTTTGGTGTGTTCCTTATCAAATTTGTGTTTTTTCAGCCATATCACTGGGATGATATCAGGACTGATGTGGCCCAATAATTACAAACATTTGACTTTCACACTTCATATCCTTCAGAACATGTATCTTAACACACCTCTATGGTCATTGTAGCACATTTCTAAAGGGAAAAAATATGACAATTATGTCCTTATTTCTGGGTCATTGCTCCCCCCATTGCGTTGGCCTTTGTCCAGATGTCTTTCACTAAGAGATTGAAAGCTATCTGTTAAGCCCTGACAATCACTGTGTCATTCCGCGCAAAACCGTAGACCTTCAATGCTCTAATTTAAACAGGATTGCTATCCATTTTCACTTACACAATTTCCTGGCCGGCAATACTATTGCCAGCCACAAAACTTTGCTTATTTATGTTTAAAGATGATGTGCAGCATGAATAGGGGTGACAACATTGCATGAATATGCAATGAGCACTGTTGCTCACCACACATCACCACATCACTGTGCACACATTCATGCAAAGCCTACATGGAGTTTATTGTATCCCAGGGATTGTATAATGCAGTATATAATTTATACATAATTTAGTACTGACATCTTCCATCATCGAAATCAGGCATTTTTCATCGAAAGCAATCAGCAGAAATAAAGATCAGTAAAAATATATGCAGTAGATAATATAATGTAAAAATGAAGGAAAGATATGAACATCCCTATCTGCTGTGCACTGATTAATGTTACAAAGTGTTTTCTTTAAAACAAGCATGCTACTGCATTAAAAGAAACAGTGAAATTGTGATGCACTTTATTATATCAATTTATTGTAATTAATGTTAAAGGGCAGATAATTAAAAGTAGTAAGTGGTTATCAGAAAACAACTTAAAATAGTAGTAACTATTTGCTGTGAGCACAGAAACAGTTGCATATTCTGTTGTATGTTTTCAGTTCCTTGCTTCTCAAGAAAATATGCCTAATTCCTAATATGCTTTTGTCATTATTTGTACCAGGACTTCATGTTCTTTGAACATAGTGAGTGAAGAAATTTAGAATTTTCAGGCAGAGAGCACAGAATGTCTACAACCGGTAAGTTATGGGGCACATTATTTTTCTCTTGTGTATTAGTATGCAGAAACTGACAAATAGATCTCCTACATTTGTGAGATACAGAGATACTGAAGGATAAAAAACAGTCTTCCCAGAATACTGTCATACTGTGTCTAGTTAGTATGACTAGGGATGGTATTTGTAGTCCGGGACTTTGCAGCTACATAGTGGTTATCCACAAGGAACACTGCTATGTGTATATGCAAATAAGCTAAGTGTAGGTTCATAGGTTCATAGGTAGGTACTAGGCTATCGGCCCAAGGGTCTACGTAAGCCTAGCCAGCAAGGTTCCATAGCTTACGCGACCCAAGAAAGTTATTTTCCTGTACCACTGTCCAGCAGAGACACAGAAGTGATCCCCAGGGTGTATTTCTCATCCATTCATCAAGATTTTTCTTGACGAGTGCTAATGAAGAACTTTGCTTGACATAAATGGGTAGCTTGTTCCAGAGTATAGGAAGTCTCTGGGACAGGAATCTATCCCTCCAGAGTGTCCTGTTTATTGTGGTGACAAGGTTTAGGTCCCTAGAGCATGTAGCTTGGTGAGATTGGGATTTCTTTAGGTGTAGCATGTCCAACAACTCTGGGTTTGACATAGCATTATATGTTAGGCAGAGATCACCTCGGAGTAGGCGATATGCTATGGAGTAAAGCTGGAGTTTTTTGAGGCGATCAGTGTAGGGCATTTGTTTGAGGCCAGTAATCCTCTTTATGAGGTACTTCTGTGGCCTTTCCAGCTGCTGCAGATGTCTTGTGAGGTACATTCCAGAAGGGGCGTTGTACTCTATAATGGGTCTAATGAGTGATGAGTAGAGGGGAACAATGACCTCTTTTTTCCTGGATGAGAACCCTTTTATGATGAGATGTGCCACGTAGAAGGACTTCCTGACTACTGTGGCGATGTGACTATCAAAGGAGAGACTACTGTCCACCTGGGTCTCAAGGTCTCTTATCACGCATTCAGTGTTAAGTAGATTTCTGCCCATGTGGTAGTTCATGGGTACAGAGTTTTTACCAAAGGATTTCCACATCATTTGGGGACTTGACTATGGCTCTTAGTTTGCAGTCATCTGCGAACATCGTTAGCCAGAGGCCTTCTGTGTTAGCCTGCACTTCAGAGAAGTAGATACCAAACAGGAGAGGTCCCAGGACAGGATCTGTGATACTCCACTTGTCACTGCTTTGAGGTCAGATTTGGAGTCTGCAACTTTTACAGTGTGGGTTCTGCCAGTGAGCCAGTTGGCAACCCATCTTGTGACGTAGGAATTTATACCTAGTTTAGTGAGTTTAGCTATAATTCCAGAATGGGGGATGGTGTTGAAAGCCTTGGCGAGGTCAATATAGGCTGTGTGAACCACCTTACCCTCATCCATGGCTTTGGTGACTGCCTCAAAGAAGTCGATCAGGTACAGGAGGCATGATCTGCCTTTCACAAACGCGAACTGGGTGGGATCCAGAGTTTGGAGGTTACCAATGTCTTTGTTTATGAGTTCCATGATGATACATTCCATGGCCTTGCAGACCAGGCTCGTCAGGCTAATAGGACGATAGTTCCCGGGATCAGTGGTGGCTCCCCCTTTGTGGAGTGGGATAACTGTTGCTGTGCGCCATTCAGTGGGCACAAAGCCTGATGTGAGGCTATTATTGAACATGGTGCTTAAGTGGGGAGCCAGTTCATTCTGAAGTACGTGTAAAACGCAGCCTGGGATGTTGTCCAGTCCCATGGATGCTGTGTTTTTGGCTTTAGAGAGTGCAGCTTTTACCTGCGTAGTTGTGATTACAGGGACTCTGCATTCTTCCTGTATAGATATGGGCCCTTTAGGGGGTGAGAGGGGGGTAAAGTTAGCACTGAACCGATCTGCCAGGATCTTGGCAATATCAGTTGGTTCTGTAATTTTCGTGCCTTTGTGCTGTAACTCAGAGCAGATCTGGGTGTTGCCATCTAGATTCTTGACATAGCTATAGAATGTTTTGTGGTTGTCCTTGGATTTAGTGGCAATTTTGTTTTCGTAGCTAGCTTTGGAGGATCTTATAAGGGATGTCAGCTTCTTATGAGGCTGACCAGGGAGCTCCTCCACTCATGGGATTTTACTCTATTTTGCAACAGTTTCTTCCTTCTGTTGTACAGTTTGTTTATGGCAGGGGACCACCAGATTGGCTTCCTTTTTTTGGAGGATAGCGTCTTGGTTCTGTTTGGGATAGCACAATCCATGCACTCGTGTAAGTGCTTATAGAGTGCATTTGTGTAGGATTCAGCAGTTGTAACTGTATTGTCCATCTGCATGGGTGTCATGAAGTTCACCACTTCTGTCTTAAGAAGCATGAAGTTGGCTTTGGAGAAATTTCTTTACTGTGGTTTCCTTAATGGGGGGTGGGGGTGGGATGTGGATATCAAAGGTGATAAGCTTATGGTCAGATCAGACTAAGGAAAAGTGAAGACATTTTCAAAAATATGCCTACTTATGGCAAAAGCATAACTTACTTAAAGTTAACTGTTAAGTACATAGGAAGTGGTACATGAAAGCTGGTAACATTGTATTATTTCCAATGTATTCAGATATTGCAGATGGATGCAGCTATGTGCAGTCATGCTTGAAAGACTTAAGGTAAGTGGTAGACTGTGCCGCATTTATTATTAACATTTAAAAAAGTAAAGGGGTTTAAAATGTTTTATGTAGGAGTATCCTTACATGGACAGTGGACACCCTCTGGATACTTTAAAGAATAGAAAGGGAGAGATAGGAAAGATTTGAAAAGGGGAGACACAACAAAGAGGGAGACACAACAAGAATGCATCAAAAGGTTGTGCTGGAGGAGGTGGGAACAGAGGGGAGCAATGCTTTTCACTTGGGATATACTCAGTTTTTTTTTCAAATATTTGTTATATAAGAGGAGAGTGTGGGTGGGAAATAGGTAAGAGGGTGTAAGAGAAAGGATAAAAGAAAAAGGAGTGAGAAAAAGGGGTGGTGGTAGCAGGAGTCTCCAGAACCTAGAGCATCATACAGTACATTTCAACTGTCAGATGGTGGTGCAACGATGTTCAGGGAGTAGGTGCCAGTGGTGTTGAGGTGGTCAGCACCAACTGGAACAGAATGTCTTGAACATACTGAAAATAATCTTTGATGGGCTCAATCTGTTTGTCCATGACTTGCTCCAGCACATCCTCAACCAAGTTCTGAAGCTTCAGTTCAGTGAGGCTTTCCACCTTTCCACATGCCAAGGTGCCTGCAGGACTGGTGCCAATGCTTTGACCCTGATTTGTGCCTGATATGCATTTGTTTGCAACACTGTACTACAAACCTTCTTTATAAATACTTACATCTTACAAAATCAGTTTAAGACAGAATATTGCAGTTATATACTGACATATCTCTTACACTTGTTTGCATTAATGGGCTGAATACACTGTAATGCTTCAGTGACCTTTGTAAACTACTTCCCCCCCCCCCACACACACACACACACACACACACGCATGCACACACATACACACACACACACACACACACACACACACACACACACACACACACACACACATATATATATATATATATATATAAATATATATATATATATTAATGAAATCAGTTGAACACAAAATACTATTTACTACTTTATTCATGCTTACCATCTTCTTCAGCCAAACTTGTGGTTCTCCTTACCTGCTGTAGTCTGTTATAATTTATTTCCTCCTTGGCTAGAAAGAGGAGATATAATACAGTTACTGTTTACAGTAGAGAGTTGATTATCCAAACTAATTGGGACCTAGGGTAGTTCAGATAATCAAACTGTTCAGATGATCAAACATAAGTGAACCATATTAATAAACTTCTAACAATGTTTTGATGAACATTAAACAAGAAAAGTAAAACACATTTACTGTAAGTACAAAACTTTACAGTATATTGTTGTAGTATAAGGTCAAAAAACATGCACAAGTGAATATGTATAACATTTACATATTCAGACTTTATGATTTTTCCTACCCAAACACTTTGGAAGGTTAAATTTGGATAACTGACATTTGGATAATTGACTCTCTACTGTACTTGTAATTCCCCCTCTTTTTCATTAATATAACTGATATCAGTGGTAGAGATATGCAAGGTATTTCATTCACTGCTGTACCTGCTTACTATGCATTTGTTTAAATATTTATTAATAGCTTACTTTTCATACTGTCCCAATCTTCCCTTTACTGCAAGTTACAAACAAATGGTTATACATTTTGGTGGAATGGTGTTTTAAAATATTATGCTTTGTATGTAACAGTCTGTGAATTGTGTTCAGGTAGAAGGTGTTCACACAGAAAACTGTAACAATTCAAGGAAGTTTTCAGTTCCTGAGCTGTAGAAAAGTGTGTACTTCGATAGTTTTCTGCCTTATAATTTTAAGTATATAAAGGGATGATTTAAAAATGTATATAGAGGTAATACAGAAGCAAATTAACTGGTCATTTCTCACTAAAGCATGTAATGGTCATTCACTTGACATCTCCCAACCCCCTTCCCCACCCTCCACTCTGACTATGGTCTGGTGCTTGACAGAGGGTTAAGCCATCTTTCATGTGCAGTTAATATTGTGGATGAAATGACTGTCTTATACAATTATTATATTAATTAATGTTTTTTTCTAGTTCATTCTGGCTAGTTTCAATACAGCAGTAACTGTTATTATGAGGTACAGTTTACAATTAAAGAGATTTACCAGCATCTATCTGCTGGAACTTTATTACTTGTGTTGTAAGATTCCTAAAATTTGAAGGTAAGTCAGCTGCTGTCATCTGAAGAATTTGATTGAGAGTATACTGATGTATAACAGGCTATACTACATCTGGTTTACAGAAAAAAAGTTACAAACTTTATAGCCAATTGAAATATAAACTGAGAGGTTGAAGGAGATGAGAGGGAACACGTGGAAAAATTCTGCCAGGTGTGCACTATCAGTGTCCTTGAACTTGTGATGGGTACCTGGATGTCAGACATGCAGGATGATAGGAACTTTAGACTAACAGGTAGAGATGCCCAGTGGGATGTTATGGGATATAATATATAAAGTGTCATAAATGTTTGTGAACTGCACTTGGCCATGATCATAGAACACCAGAGAAACCAGTGATACATTTGTAAACGGTACATAACAATTGCCTGTAGCTGTCAGAGTACTATCATTCAACATAGCACTGTAATCACTAAATATTTGATTATCTGTACTGGCCATAAAGTGATCGATATCACAGCTGCAAGTCTGCAGGTGCGCACTATCATCTGGGAGCAAATCATGGTGCTAGTGACATGTCATGGATGTGCAGCAATTTGGTGAAGAGGATTCCACAGGCAAATGACATGTAAAACCATGGCTAGTGGGCTGCATACTGTCTAATGCACCCTGCACTCAGTGCACTCTAGGTCCAGAAGTGTGATCTGTATACAGATGGAATCTATCACGATGAAGGAAATAGTGCAACATCCCTTTATAAATCATCCAGCTGAAGACAGTGTACACTGCTGGATCCAGTGCAAACAACATAGTTATGCAACAATACCCCCAAATTTACAAAGTATCTAGCTTTATCTATCCTGTCTTTTCTAGTGGAAATTACTTGAGTAGCTGTTCGAATCACAAGTCTTGTGACTTGTATTAACTTTAAAGTATCCTGTTTTGTTAACTTCATCTTAAATACATGAAAAGGTTTCTTATGTGCAAAACCTTCTATATATACATATGTTGTTTTTTATGTTCATGATGTGATAGAGTCATCTAGTTCTCTGGATTTCCTGATCTGGATTCTGTCCTTTTTGTTTCATGTTATTTTATCCTGGCTTAGACTTCTCCCATTGAAGCTTTTTTATTATTATCATTATTATTATTATTATTATTATTATTATTATTATTATTATTACATTGCCAGATGGATACAATTCTGGATATTATCGTATTCAAAGGGAAGGAAGTCAGGGGTGTTGCAGATAAAGGTCCCATTAGTCACCATGCCATGTATGGTGTGAAATTTAAGACATCATGAACAAATAGAAAAGTGAGGGATTTTTAAGGGATGGAATATGATAAGCTGAGAAAGATAGCTATAAAGTAATGTACTAGAGGCAAATGGGGATAAACACATTATGGGAAAAGGTCATGGAAAAAGTATTGTGAGTTAAGTGGCCAGAGTGTGAGAATGAAGCAAAAGGGGAAAATAAGGAGAAAGATGTGGCTATCGGTGAATGTGAGGCTAAAAGAACTAGATAACTGTCATAAAGATGGTGGGTGGAAGGGGGGGCTATGATTGTGGATATTGTATAGCAAAAGGAGGCTAACTAAATATGACAAAGGAAAGAAGAACAGCAAAGGTGCAAGGTGAAATCTAGTTGGAAGAAGGATCATGAAGGGCTATAAAAAGTAAAATGTATAATGAAGAAAAGAGGGCAGATGGGTCTGGCTTGGTTAGGCTGAGTACAGATGACCAAGAGATCATCGGAGAGAAAACATACAGAAGAACTGAATGAATACTTCTCAGGTTTTCAAATTCAGAATGGAAAGGGTATGAAGCTGGTGGGCAGCTACAGAAAAAAGGTGAAAGGAAAATGGCAGATACTGGGACACAGAAAGGGAAGGAAGAAACAAAACTGAGTGCACTAAGGTAGAGTAAGACACCCGCCTGCAGAGCCACCAGGAATCTGACTATTATGCCAGTAATTTTGCCAGGAAGCTCTCCAGCCATTCCTTTGCTACAGCAGAAGTAGCTGAGAAGTGGAAATGAGCAATGCAGGTACCTTTGCACAAGAGCATGTTATGGAAAACTAATCAATTTTTCAAAAGTTATTCTGTTGTTAATCATGTTATGTGAACCTATCCTTGGACCCTTTTCCTGCACAACCTGGAAAATAAGAGCAAAAGTAAATACTGCATGTATAAGCATAGTTTACTTTAGCAAGTCATCATGCATTTTGGAAGGAGGGACAAAAAATACAAGCTGTAATTCCTCTCAAAGACTAGGATAGCATGCACAATTTTCTCCACATAGTGACATCGGGTCAAAATCAACTACAGATGTGGAGTTTTGAAGCAGGGAACTTGCCACTAAGCAAATGTGCTGCCATTCACAGCCTCTGAACTATTGGCTATAAAGACTAACGTGGCAGGTAGATTCAAGCAGAAAATCCCCAAGGTTAAAGGCCATTTGGTTTACAAGAAGACAACAATCTGCAGAAACAATTAACAAGGGTCCATAACTTAAATAAGATATCAAGCTAAATAGGCTGGGTTTATGAAAGAAGTATGAAAGACTAAATGGTCTCAGTAACACTGTTTCTCCCAGAGACAACTACTTGGGGAAACAGCATGTGTTTGGGATAAGACAAAAACTGAGAAACTTGTCTTCAGTGTGTTAAAGTGCTGTGACAAGGAGGGTTGTTGTGGGAGGAACATTTCTAAGGTATAAGAGAAGTGATTAGTAAATTAGTTGCTCATTTAACTGTTTTGTAAGCATATTATAATTGTGTTCATTCTTGAAAATACACAGTTTGTATAATTATCTATAATAATTATAATTCTCTTTATATTATACCATTACCATCTTGCTTTTTTGTTTTAATTTCATTTTATACGGTTGTTTTAGTTTTCATTTCTTGTTAACAAAAGGTATTTAGATATATATATAGATAGATAGATAGAT